>NC_046987.1:1794013-1921513 GCF_009769545.1 Cyclopterus lumpus
TTCATCTTTGCCCAGCCCTAATATATATATATATATATATATATATATATATATATATATATATATATATATATATATATATTAACATGTAAAACAAGTAAGGAAGTCCACTAACAGCGGGGGTCAAACACAGGACTTTCATACAGTTCATACAGACTGTTCATATCATGTGTGAAAGCAAACGCAATCATTGACTTCATGCGTGTCACCTAATGCCATGAAGAGCGACACACCACATTATAAGCTCTGACTTGTTATTAAAGGACCAGATATGTTCTTACACTGTGGTCTGCCTCTTGTACTGACAAGTTTCCTATCCATCAAAGTCTCGAAGAACACCAACTTCCAGCCGTCCATGCTGAAGCCATCAGGATGACTTCCAGAGCCGTGGATGTCAGTAATAACTCTATGGTGACACCCTATCACAGCTGACATGTTTCAGTCTCATGTATGTCTGCCAGAACAGACACACTTCAGTTATAATCAATGAAGCTGTCTACACTAGCTACGGAACCAGAGGCATTTACACTTTACTGCTTCTACCAAAGCATGGAACCAAACTGATTGTGTATTTGCTGTAAAATGATGCAAAGTTCACTGCCACTCTGTGGATGAAGTGTTGACAGAGACACAGGACTGGAGCTGCTGTGTGTTGGTGTGCGGCCCGTGTACACGAGGTGCTGCAGCTGCAGCAGTAGCAGGTCTATGCTGGTCCTGAAGGTGCCGGTAGGGGAAAGGTCAGGGGAAATCACAAGTGTTCAGCAGCGTGAATAAGCAAAGCACATTTCATGGCTATCTGCTTCTTTAAAGGAACAGCATTAGGGGGATTTATGGGCAGAAATGCAATACAATATTAATAGGTATGTTTTATTTCATAAACCTGTAATTATGAGAATGAAAAGTGTATACATCTACATAGCTATGTTTCTGCTGGAACCCAGAATGGACAAACCATACAAGATCTGTAGATGGGACCATTCGCATTATCACGTTTCGCCGTATTTCTCCTATGCGCATGGCACATGGCGGAATTCTTCTTTTTGTGCAATCAGCAGATGGATTCATTAGTTGTTTAACTTTTGAAATCACATTTGACCTCATGAAATCCTGTGAGTCGTTCATTTGCTGTCGCACCACAGAAGAACCGCACCAGGTGGCCCTCCTATTCAAGTGGGCTCAGTTCGGTTGTTTGGTCCCCACCAGGGTTCGACTGACAGCTTTCACACCAGTCCTAACGAACAGCACTAACCAAGCTAATTAAATCTAAATGTGGCACTTGTCACAAATCACTAATGACCCATTTCCATCATTTTCTCCAGTTGACCTGCTCCTCCTGCTACTTCCCATTTAACTCATTGACCTGCAGTATTCATAACGGTCCACTCCAAGCCATGCGAATTACAACTTCCCGACCTGTCACTGGGTCACATGTCATTGGGCATATAAAGACTGTTTCCCATAGACATACATTGGGAAAATGACATCCTTTAAAAAAATATATATATATATTATAAATCAACTTCTCAGTACGAACGCTAAAAAAGCACCAATAGCCAAATCCAGAGTTATTATGGATTCCATTCATATGAATGAGCCCGAGACCTAGCCTCTGGGAAGTGGGGTTAAAGGAAACACCAATGTGCTTGCTCTATAGGCCCTTGCGCCTTTGAGCAACTTTCATAGGAATATATGGGACCCAGCCTCCAACACTGTATCCAGTTCTCTTTATACACCGATGGTCCACTCCCACTAGTCATCTTTTGCACTACGCTAAGCATTCCTTGCAAGCTTCCTGTTCATCCTGCCTAAAGCTGTTTTCCCGGACTCTGACTCGTCACATGCCTGGTTGAGTTTTCCTTCTCTATGTTTGCCTATCTTGGGCCACATGTCATTGGGCATGACCTTTAACCTTTAGATGTTATATGTATGGATTAAAGATTCTGGACTTACTCTTAAGTACCTGCCTCAAGGTTTTTGTCTGTTCTGTGCCAGTTCAAAGGTGGTCATCCTCTGGGAACCATAAATATAAGAATGACTAACTCTTATATCTCAAGGGCATACTGTATATACATCCTGTGGAACAGACAGAGATGAATGTATCACAGCACTGCGCTTACTGAAGTCATTCCCTTTTGATAAAAGCCAAGAAGCTGCTGGTACTCATTATGGGAGAAGAGGAAGCAGACTGCTCCTCTTCCTCTTGCTTGTTGAAATGACACATGCCCATTCATTAGTGAGGAAATAGGGAGTGAAGAGGAGGAGGGGATCACTTCTGCAGGGCTCTTGTGGCTGTGCCAACTTTTGGGAAACAGACGACTGGAGTGGAAGTTGGGAGAAGGTGAGTTGAGGCTGCGTGTATTCTGTCCAACTGGATGTGGAGATGTGAGGATGTGTTTCTGCCCCTACATTATAATAATGATGACTGAGACACCCCTTGTAGGAGCATGTATTAGGAGTGCAGACGCTACAAATAGCCACCGCCGTAGGTAATGGCAGCTGCTTTGGGACCGTTGGAGAACCTCGATGATGCGGCACAGTTGGTGGGATGGCACTTTGTTCGCTGTATTTGTCACAGAGAGTTCTAATAGTGGAGCGGACACTAATATTGAGTGTTTCAAAGGTGTTGCTAGCTCTCTTTATAGCTCTCTATTGTCTTTTGTTTTTTTTTAAATGAAATCATGAAATAAAGTTAGATATATTTGTGTTTTTGTTCAATGTAGAAATGTGTATGTATATATTATATTATATATATATTATATATTTTATATATATATATATATATATATATATATATATATATTGTATATCCAAAGGGAAGTGTGTATGTCTGTTTGATGACATTAACTGTAGTCACTGACAAAACATGTAGATTTCACATCAATTGTAACGTTTTTATCTTCACCGTCAATGAGAAGGGCTGTAAACAGGACCCGCATTAATCCTTGAAGAAGAGCCCTCAGTTAAACATAAAGTTGTAATAGTTTATATAGTGCTTGCATTGTGTATTTCTCTATGAACCAATGATGCAAAGAAGGACTATTCAAGTGTTCATACTGGGAGTTGATTTACCTAAAAAAAGGTTTTCTACTGATTTACAGATGTCTTTTTCCCAATAGAATGGTAGAAATAATGTGTAGAACGGGTTTGTACATATGAGTTTGAGCTTTTTGATTGTGTCCAGCCCTGTATTATAGCAGCAGTGTATTTCCAGGTGTCGGCTCTCATTCTTTTCATCCTAATAACCATAATTTTCCCCTCCTCCGGCTTCTACCCAAAGCAAAGCAAAACGCTGCCTAACCTTGACACATGCAGCCGTTTTAATACATTTACATTTAAAAAGGTGAGGCGTGGCAGAATCTGCTTTCCACTGCCTTTAATCAATGAAAACGTTTTTGTGGGCCTCCGGAGAGCCAGCGGAGCCCAAGATAAATATTGGCAGAAAAGACAAATGTGTCGTCCTCCCCAATCGAGGGGGACATAATAATATTCAAAAGGAGACCCCCCGCCGAGATGCAAGGCAAACTGTTCCTAAGCAACAAAACACATTTTCCCTCTCCGAGTGCTCGGAACGAGGCTGGTGGCAGGGTTTTGGGCGTGTGTGTGTGTGTGTGTGTGTGTGCGTTTAGGGGCACTGACAACTTGAACCGGCAGTTGGATGTGTTGGTCACTCTGTGTGAAAGTGTGTTTTTGTGTATATTTGGGTTTCAGTCTGTGTCAATTTGTCCGTCAGCCAGGTGGACGTTGTCAGTAAAGTATGTGTGAGCATGCATGTGTACGCACATGCATGCTCACACATACTTTGTGTGTTGGTTGTGTGTGTGTGTGTGTGAGTGTGGATTAAGGGGTGTTAGGGAACAGTGACCAGCATCAGTGACAGCGGATTCAGTCCAGATGCTGCCACTCTCTGAGATACACATGGCTTACTGCAGCTGATGGGCAGTATTAGTTATGATGATATACATATATATATATATATATATATATATATATATATATATATATATATATATATATATATATATATATATATATATATATATATATATATATACAGGGTTGTGGCAGTAGGGCCTACTGTGGTCAGTTCATTCTAAATAACAGCAGCTCATGATCCCTCATGATACTCCACTAAAACTATGAGTTGATCTAGTAAAGCTAACGGATGTAAAAGAGCAAAAAGGAAACTATAAAATGTGAAGTGTGTTTCTCTGCATTTCAGCTCTTCTTAAAGAGCCAAAACAGACAGTGGTGGAAGGTGAACATGTAGATCTACTCAAGTACTGTATCCAAGTACGTTACTTGAGTATTTATTTGAGTATACCTCTACTCCACTAAAACTAAATATTGTACTTTTTACTGCACTATATTTATTTGATAAGTTACAGATTTTTCTACAAATTCTGATTATGTATGGCATAACATATAAATGATCTTGTTTTTTTAAGGGAAAAGATTTATCCATATGAATTGATCACGACTTCTGCAACAAATCAGTACAAAAACAAGTAAAGCCAATGCAGCTCGTTCAGTATGAAGTACGTAGAACTCACTTCACCCCCCACTTCACCGCCCACTTCACCCCCCACTTCACCCCTCACTTCACCCCCCACTTCACCGCCCACTTCACCCCCCACTTTACCCCCCACTTCACCCCTCACTTCACCCCCCACTTCACCCCTCACTTCACCCCCCACTTCACCCCCCACTTCACCGCCCACTTTACCCCCCACTTTACCCATCACTTCACCCCCCACTTCACCCCCACTTCACCCCTCACTTCACCCCTCACTTCACCCCCCACTTCACCCCTCACTTCACCCCTCACTTCACCCCTCACTTCACCCCCCACTTCACTCACTTCACCCCCCACATCACCCCTCACTTCACTCACTTCACCCCTCAAATCACCCCCCATTTCACCCCTCACTTCACCCCTCAAATCACCCCTCACTTCACCCCTCACTTCACCCCTCACATCACCCCTCAAATCACCCCCCATTTCACCCCTCACTTCACCCCCCACTTCACCCCTCACTTCACCCCTCACATCACCCCTCACTTCACCCCCCACTTCACCCCTCACTTCACCCCTCACTTCACCCCCCACTTCACCCCCCACTTCACCCCTCACTTCACCCCCCACTTCACCCCCCACTTCACCCCTCACTTCACCCCCCACTTCACCCCCCACTTCACCCCCCACTTTACCCCTCACTTCACCCCCCACTTCACCCCTCACTTCACCCCCCACTTCACCCCCCACTTCACCGCCCACTTCACCCCCCACTTCACCCCCCACTTCACCCCCCACTTCACCGCCCACTTTACCCCCCACTTTACCCATCACTTCACCCCCCACTTCACCCCCACTTCACCCCTCACTTCACCCCTCACTTCACCCCCCACTTCACCCCCCACTTCACCCCTCACTTCACCCCCCACTTTACCCCCCACTTCACCCCCCACTTCACCCCTCACTTCACCCCCCACTTCACCCCCCACTTCACCCCTCACTTCACCCCCCACTTCACCCCTCACTTCACCCCCCACTTCACCCCCCACTTCACCCCTCACTTCACCCCCCACTTCACCCCCCACTTCACCCCTCACTTCACCCCTCACTTCACCCCCCACTTCACCCCTCACTTCACCCCTCACTTCACCCCTCACTTCACCCCCCACTTCACCCCCCACTTCACCCCTCACTTCACCCCTCACTTCACCCCTCACTTCACCCCCCACTTCACCCCCCACTTTACCCCTCACTTCACCCCTCACTTCACCCCTCACTTCACCCCTCACTTCACCCCCCACTTCACCCCCCACTTCACCCCTCACTTCACCCCTCACTTCACCCCTCACTTCACCCCCCACTTCACCCCTCACTTCAGATGACGACATACCGACATGTACAGCAACCAGCTGTCCGGACACCTGCACACTGTACAACCCGTCATGTGTAACTCACCTGGTCTCACAGTGACACAACACATACATCTGAAGACCACCAGACAGAACGGATGGGAGCCAATCCTCATGAGGTATACAGCAGTTCCCAGAACAGCACAACGCAACACTGCATACTCTTCCTCGTCTCCTTCTTATCATTTTTGTCATATTCTTTTAATTTTGCAATTGTTCTATAATTCTTATATTCCTTTCTTTTATTTTCTTTTATTTGTCTTTTCCTCCCTTTGCTTACAAAAAGTAAAAATGCATTATTTAGTTATCATTATTGTTATTATAGTTGTTGTTATTGTTATTAATATACATTACATTCATAGCTGAAAGGTGGGAGATGGGTGAATCAGAGGGACAGTTCAGGGAAATGCTGGCCATAGATCCCCTCAGGCCCCAGAGATACGGGTCACCACTTAGAGGATTATTATTATTAATCCTTCATTCTTTTTCAGAATGTTTGTTTGCTTAGTTCTGCCAAATAACCCCCCCTGATTGACAATCTATATTCTCTACATATACAAAGAGCCTCCAGGATCACAAGTGTTAGGTTGTAGTGGATTTTATATATATTTGCACATGTAGATAAGAGAAGTTTATGTTTTAAAGTAATACATAAAGAAAGATATGATAATTAATTTGGGATATTATGAGGAATATTCTGGAGGAATGTATTATGAAACATAAGAGAGGATCACTGTTTTATTATTCTGTTTTAATGACAAATGTAATGATTAACTGTATGATGCATGAGAATGAATGAATGTTTTATTGTTTAGACAATAGTTAAAATGGATGCCGATTGAAACCTAATGTGTTGCTTTTATTCGGAAGGCAGGATAATAGGGTTTTATTGTGAAGGGGAACTTCCTGTCCTTGACCGGAAGAGTGAGCTTTGACCTCGCCTGTTTACTAATTGGCTTAGCGAACAGAACTGCTGCATCCTTTGAACTGACCAATGGAACTAACCTTTAGGTGTGAATTCATTTGCATGACCATACTAACGACCGAGCATTTGTTCTGGGGAGACATGGTTCTACTGGTCTGGAGACTCGAGACAGCCCCGGTCTGTGGCTCCCTGGGAGCTGCACTCCGTCTGTGGAGAGATCCTCCTTTCTGGCCCCACGATCGTGAACGCTACATGAGTATTATCTTTGCCATTAAATATTGTTAAACTTTAACTCGAATCCTGAATTTCCTGCGGCCACGGGACCCGGAGCTTTGAACACGAATCTTACACAAGACAACGGTTTCCTAGGCTGCAGAAGGCCCTCAGTGTGCCAATGGAGTTATGTATGGAATAAGCATACGCACCAAACACTGATCCCATCATGGCTTCAGCAGAACCAACAGAAACACTCAAATGACCTCAAGTTTCATTTGGCCAAAGCTCAGTGTGGATGGGAGCTGCCGTACATCCTGCATTGTACATTTAATAAAAAGCAATAACAACATATCATCACAAATCATATGAGGAATGAGAACACAGACATATCCCATAAGGTCACCTTTTCAGTGAGAGCGACCGGCTCCTGACAGCTCATAGATGGTGTAAGCCTGCCACCTAGTGGCACTGCACTGGTGGTGAATGACTCAGGGCGGGGACCCATCACCCAGGCAGGAGCTTTGCTGAGGTCTAGCCTAAAGGTTAAATTCCATTCAGTTTATTTTGTATAGCCCAATATCACAAATTCCCCTCAGAGGGCTTTACAATCTGTACACATAGACATCCCTGACCTTTGACCTCACATCGGATCAGGAAAAACTCCCAAATAATAGAAAAAAAACTTTCACAGGGAAAAGAGTAAAGACACCTTCAGGAGAGCAACAGAGGAGGATCCCTCTCCCCGGATGGACAGAAGCAATAGATGTCATGTGTACAGAGTTTCGACTATACATTGAATAGGGAAGGTAGCGCCGTAGCAGCACTTAAATGGCTCTTACTGATAGCATTTTGTAGTTTAACTTTATTGAAGAAATTGTACTTTATTGATTCTTGTTGTTCTGAGTTTGTACTCATGGTTGAATGCACTTATTGTAAGACGCTTTGGATAAAAGCGTCAGCTCAATGACATGTAATGTAATGTAGAGTTAATAAGGTGCAATGGAGAGATGTAAATTCATCCATAAGTAGAGAGAAAATAGGAGATAGGTGCTCAGTGTATCCTAAAACATCCCCCAGCATCCTATAAGCCTATAGCAGCATATCAAGGGGCTCGACCAGGGCAAACCTGATTCAGCCCTAACTATAAGGGCTATTAAAGAGGAAAGTCTTAAGTCTATTCTTGAATGAGGTGACAGTGTCTGCCTCCCGGACTGAAAGTGGAAGCTGGTTCCATAAAAGAGGAGCTTGATAACTGAAGGCTCTGGCTCCCATCCTACTTTTTAGGACTCTAGCCCCACATTTAGTTAGCGCAGCTCTCTAGTGGGGCAATATGGTACTACAAGCTCCTTAAGATATGATGGTGCATCACCAATCAAGGCTTTGTAGGTGAGGAGAAGAATTTTAAATGTGATTCTTGATTTTACAGGGAGCCAGTGCAGAGCAGCTAATACAGGAGTAATGTGATCTCTTTTCTTAGTTTTTGTGAGTACACGAGCTGCAGCATTCTGGATCAACTGACCACTAGTAACTACCTGAATTAGTCATGTCATTTATAAATGCTTTCTATGGCATAGATAGTCCTCACTTTAGATGAGGTCACACACAATACTTAACTAACTACCTGAATTAATAATGAATTGCATTATTAAAACACATTTATAAGGCACATGTTAACATAGTCCCTAACCATTAGTGCATATCTAAATCATTATATGTATATTGGGCAACTGTGGCTCAGTGGTGAGCAGGGTCGTCCTTCAATCAGAGGATCGGTGGTTCGATCCCGGGTCCACTAGTCCATGTCCATTGTGTCATTGGGCAAGACACTTAACCCCAAATGTTCCAGTAGCCGTTCTACGGTGTATGAATGTGTTTATGTTAGTTACTGCTGATGTGCAGGTTGAACCGTAGCTCCTCCCATCAGTGTGTGAATAGGTGAATGATGTCATGTAGTGTTAAAGCGCTTTGAGTGGTCAGAAGACTAGAACAGATCTCTATAAGTACAGGTCAACTGACATTTAACTGACATTTAAAACAACTGACATTTAAAAAGTTTTTGTAATCATTTACTAACACTATATAAATGATATGAATCATCTATAAGTCCTTAATAATTGGTTTGTAATATATGTTACTTCATTTACAAAAGGGGAATACATCATTTATAAAGTATGAAAACCCATTCATGAAACTCATAATAATCAAGCTCATTAATCAAGAATAAAACATTTATTCCTGGGTTTATGAATTGCATTAACACACTGAGTGTTAATGTTGGAATGCTTTATAAATGATGAATTAAGTGTTTACTCATACTTAACTAATGCTAAATAACGTGTAGTTATTATAAAGTGTTACTGTTGTTGTTGTTGTCCCGCCTCATGCCGCATGAGGGCCGGGAGCCGACACCCCCCAGCCGACCCAGTCCCGCCCCCATCGCTGCCCTCACAACAACTAAAATGTTTATATCACAGTTTTCAGTCCAGAAAGGAACATTTAACTGGAGTATTTTGTCATTGTATTACTTTTCAGTAACATATCTCAGCCCCGCCCCCACGGAACATAGAGGGGCTGCTGTGTGCACCTGCTTATGTTATGACATGTATCCTCTGTTCACTCACATAGAAAATGAATATCTGGTCCACATTTCAGAACTCATGAGACCATGAGAATATTGCATTACCATATTTTACCTTCAGAAAACTCTCCATGTCACGTTTGTACCGGGGACTCAGACGGTCCAATCGCCGGCTCGAGTCACAATGTTTCCCAAATAAACCAAACTAATTTCCCCACGTGGTAATTAAGTATGTTGCAATGAAATAATTTGCTGTTCTGTCGCAACCAATTATGCACACTTTGGAGTCGCGAGTGGCAACATGAGAGAGACGCAAATTAGCAGCCATTTGTAACATTTATCCTTCCTGGATATCTGAAGCCAAATAAAAGCAATTATGACCCGAGCGCGTCTACTTTGGAGTTTACCAAGTTCATTACACAAATTAACTTCCTAATTAGCTTTTGGCTTCATGCACACTTTCATCCGCTTTTTCAGGAGGCTTTTACGTAATGGCCGGCACACAAGAGCCCAAACAAAGCGGTGTGTAAATACAACAGGGGCCGGAGAATGGGCCCCTTACAAATCCGATCTAATCTAAATCCCAGCATGAACCCAGGGACACAATACAGGGACGAGGCTCCAGGAGGTTTCTCTCCAACACAAACGCTGCTTGTAATTGACTTCAGTCTCTAATATACCTCAGATATAGGGCTCAGGAAAATTAGCAGAAAAAAGCTTTTTTTTCCCCACTTTATTTAGTTTGTTTGTTTAATATTTGCATTCAGTAGAACGAGAGGAAGTGACCTCCACTTTCAGTAGTTGAAGGGATTGTTCTTCATCAAGAACTCCGCCTGGAACGAGACAAACCAGAAGAGAGGATCACAATCAGAACCAAGGAGGCAGGTGATCAGAAGGAGTTAGCAACAGTGCTGAGGGTAATACCAGGAAGTCCACGGGGTCCTGTGGGCGGGCTGTGCAGCACTCCATCAGGCCCTGGGTCAGAGTGGGCATGACGTGCTCCATCAGGTAGCTCCTCATGGGGACCGACTCGGCCTCCAGCACCTCCTCCTGCTGCTGCCTCACCTCCTCCAAGCTCTTAGTCTGAGACGCATTTGAATGCAGCATTAACATATGTAATCTAATATTCAAACACATCCGACATGGTGACCGATACACTGGTTACGTCCCGAGTCTGAAGCTTTGTTTGGTAATGGTAACATTGTAGTGACCAAAGTAACAGGTGACATTCAGAGAGTCGGAGTCTCTCTAGCTCCCTACATATTAAATGCTTTTTATAAGCTCAATAAAACATAACGTTTCTTAGTTACAGACACATGAACTAATGAAAACATTAGTTCATCATTCACACTAATGAATCCCCCTAAATGTTACACACTGCTCCTTTACCAAACGTGGTGATTTCAGAGTTCACAGAAGGTCACGTTAAAATGCAGGTTTGATCCTTGTTTGTGTTGCGTGACCTCAACAGTTCCATTACATCATCAACCTCTGTAGACGTGAACCTCCCTTAAGTTAAATGGGGATGAATACAGCTCATGTGTCACATCTGTGTCTGAAGAGGAGCGGCAGCACATCTGGACCAGAGTTGTGTATTATCAGCTTTGGTATGTCGGTGAAGCGTCACACATCCTTCTTCAAACCCACAGCCCTGCTCCCAGTGCCTACCCACTCCTCCCAGTGTGCAGCCCTGTGTTCAGCCTCCTCTGTCTCCCTCCTCTCCTCCTCAGCTTTCTCCTGGGCCTCTCTCCTCATGTTCTCCTCAGCCTTCCTCCTCTCCTCTTCCTCCAGCTCCTGGCTGGCTGGGCCGTAGTTCCTGGGCTGGCCCACCGTGTCGATGATCTTCTGCATCAGCAGCAGGCAGTCAGGCTCATCCTCACTGGTGATCTCTGGAGAGGACGATAGGGAAAACAGTGAGGTTTGATGACATGATTTATGAGTATGATTTATGAATCTTTCAGACAGGCTTTTCTGATTTACTTAAAACCGGTTTTATTTGGCTCATCACGGTTAAGGTAGGGCTGGGCGATACGGCTTATGAATTAGATCTAGATATCTTTGAACAATATATGATATATCTGTCATTGTTTTGTCTAGCATATTGGTGTAACCCTTTAATGCGCATGTTCAGACACGTTTAGCTGACCTTTGGAGTGAACTCATCTGAATTTAGAAGGAACGCAGCATGTGTATGACATCAGATTTTCCTGATGTTGTCTGTGTGACTCTCTAAAGTTGGCTGCTGTCATTTTGTAAGTGAAATTATTAGTGAAATATTTTTTTTAATCTAATATTTCTTCATTATGCGTTATTCATTCATTGACTTAACTTATCAATACGTGATTGGAAGCTGATCAAATATGAAAGCTCAGCTGTGCTATTTTTCTCTGGTGACATTGACTCACACAAACTGTGATAAGGTGCTCACTTGTACAACCACAGTGGCAGCAGACATGAGATGCAGCTTGACGTGTGTGTGTGTGTGTGTGTGTGTGTGTGTGTGTGTGTGTGTGTGTGTGTGTGTGGAGGGACAGAGGCACAGCCCAGCTGCTGCTGTGAGGTGAACACAACACCTGTGAGCTTACAGAAACCAGTCAGTTTGAAAACCAGTTGGGACAGAACACTGGCGAAACTAGAACAAGACGTAGCCGTGCGTCACGGATTACCCAGGCACAGAGGGACGATGTCCAGCTCATTAAAGAAGTTCACAACAGTTTCATCCTCCATGTTGTATCCTCGGTATCGGGCCAGGCGCCGCAGGAAGTGCTCCTGCTCGTAGTTGTGCTCCTGTACCAGCCTCTCGGGCAGCAGCATCACCCGATCCTTCAGGAAGTCGTCCGTCGCATCCAGGCACAACACAAACTCTGTGGACACACAAGGACACCAGCTCAAAACCACTCCGGACACGTTCTACCAATATCCCAAAGTTTGGAGTGTCATATTTGGAGCTTGTCCTTGAGTTAGCTACATGGTCGACAAGCTTAAATCTCACATTCGACGTGAAAGACACCAGCACACACACCTGGCATAATCGTCTTGCTATATGAAGACATCTGGGCTGCTCCGTCTTCTGCTCCAAGATCTTCAGCTGAAAAAGAAAACACCCAGACGTTTATGTCTGTGCTGCATGTGTCCATGTTGTAGTGAGTGTGTGCAGTAGGAGCTGTGTGTCGGCGCCTCACCAAAGAAGAGCTCTTTAGCTTGTTCGTATGTCTTGGGGAAGCCGTCCAGAACAAAACCCTGGTTTCTGCATGGATTAGACCTCAGCTTCTTCTTCACCACCTTCACCAACAGCTGGTCATCCAAAAGACCTAACGGACAAAGACGTTGAATCGTAAAGGGGCCTTCCAATGATTTAGTGTTGCACTTTCATACAGTTGGGAGACGGTTAAAACGTTTTTTAAAATCTAATACTATTACAAAAGTGCAGTTCAGGTTGTCTCTGCAAACTGACACTGCAGATAAAGGACGGAGGTTGAGATCTGAGGTGAACCGAGGACCAATCAGTAAGGACCCTGGTGGTCCCAGTGTGTACCTCCGTACTGCTCCATACTGTCCTTCAGGCTGTTCAGCAGCTCCTTGGCCTCTGCTGCAGAGTTCTCATCCTCTGCACTTGGATCAGCATCCCGCTCAATATCTTCCTAGAGATGGAATTGTTAGGACATTGAAGGCCGGGTACAGGAAATGTATGTCCATTGGTGTTTTGTTAACAATAGCCAGTGTCAATTTTGTTCATAAAAAATGTCTAAAACTATCAAGACCAAAATCTAAAATAGCTGCCAACATGAACAGTGCCACTAGTGCATATGTGTGTATGTGTGTGTGTGTGTGTGTGTGTGTGTGTGTGCCTTAGAGGAGCTCACCAGTTGTGCGATGGTTTCAGAGATGGTTTCCTTTAGTGTGATGTGATGGAGTTTATAGTATTCACTGATCTGTCTGGACACCGTGCTCTTCCCCACTGCAGGAGGCCCCAATACACAGAGGCGGATGGGCTGGAGAGGACACACTTGGGTTATCACAGGTAGAACCTCTGTAGCTGTAAAGTTCTGATACAGTTGGTCCATGTCATCATGGTTTAAGCAAATTGGACTGGGACATGTGTCTGCTTTACCAGTATTCCCCTGGCTTTCTGGTATTCCTCCACCACCAGCTCTATGTTGTCCACCAGACCAGTCTCACACAACCAGTTGATAGAGAACAGTTCCTTGAGATGGACACCCTCCATGCGTAGGTTCACGAGCAAGGAATCAATTTCCATTGTCTGTCATGGGAAGAAGCACGTCAAGAGACCTTAAAGGAATAATTAAACATTTTGGGAAATGAGCTCGTTCACTATTTATTTCCAAGAGTGAGATGACAAGATGTATATCAACCTCACGTGTGTGTGTTCAGTTCGCAGTCAGGACGAGGTTTGCCTAGCTTAGCATGAAGACTGAAACGAGCAGCCCAGAGTTTAAAAAATACACACAGCAACACCTAAAGCACAATAATTAACATCATTATTGTATTTAGTTTAACCTGCACGCCCAGATCTTGGAACTATTTAATGACAGTTTATCCACCTGCCGAACAATCTTGTGCAGCTTCTCCTGCTACCGGGCGGAGGGCCATGAGCGGGGCTCGAACCGCCAATCCTCTGATTCAAAGACGGCCCTGCTAACCACTGACCAACCATTTTCTTATGTCGCTCTTAGAAGGAAAGCAAATACGTGCATCTCTAAAAATGCTGCACTACTTTTTTAAAGGCTTTATAAAATGTTGAGCTGGGAAGAGGTCAGCGCTCATTTCTGGGTCAAAAGCAATCAAACACACACATAAAAACAAAACCTCCCGAGCATTGCAGGAAAGTGTCTTTTAAACTGGTACGACGTACACTCAAGTCCTTTGTGAGAAAGGCCTCCTCAGATGGCCTCTTCTGGATCACCCCTGGTCCAAGTACAGAGGCAACTTCCTGGTGGAGAAAGAACTCACATATCATCATGAAGTCATGCCAAGCATTGGAGTTTACTCGACCACTGTCACACATGTAATAAAACAGGATACACAGTCTCATTTGTGTAATACAATAAACACTCACTAATTCTGTTTTTACATAACTGGATTCTAATCTGTGTCTAATGAGTTGCCATACACACTTTCACAATGTCCTCCAAGGTATTGTTGGATGAGTCCACAGCGAGAAGGTAATACGGCTTGGGCTGATGTTCAATCACATTCTGTATCACACTTAAACACAAAGAAATCTCATTGTATAAATATGTACACCAATAAGGATCAGAGTTATTAAAGCCTTTTGCAAAGCAGGGCTCTGTGGAATCTATAACCTCAATTTCTCAAGGAAGCTATCAAGACAAAAAGCATGTGAATGTCCAACCTTGCCAGGTCGCTGATGTGAATCGTGGGGACGATGTTTGTGCCGTCTCCAAAGACAGGTATTTCCTGTTCTTGTCCCAGCCATGATGTCTAACAATACACAGTATTTCAATTAGTCACACGTATGAAGCAAATTCACAAATTCAGGGGGGTCCGAGGACAGGGATGCTTGTTGGTATTCAGACCCAAATTATTCACGGGTCAAACCCCCCCCCCCCCCCCCCCCCCGTGTGGTTATTACAATCACAACGTTTGAAAAGCTAATCCCAGCTGACCCCCGCTTTGATCCACCACTACAAAGGAAACGCTCGTACTGATTTGTGACATGAATCATGTAAAAGTCAGGTTCGAGTTGGAGGAGGCTGCACGTTGTGTTGCTTCCCTCGTAGTTCAACAACGGGGGCGCAACAGCCAAATTTATGGGAAACGTGTTCGGTGAAAATGTACCGTACTTCAAAAAATGATAATGAAGGTGATACTTTATTGTCAGATGAAGTCTGAAATGTGTCCATGCCGTGTAATCGGAGTCACTCAGCTAAGCCTCTGCTTTTATGGAAAATTAAATAATGATACGTGCCACACTGCTTACCAAAATGTAAAGTCTTAGTATCAGTTATATGTGTCTATATTGAGAGACAAATAAATCAAATCAAATAAATAAATAAGATAAAAATAATAAATACAAAAAGGAATGGAGCCCTCAGATACAACTCCCTTCATAGAGCCGTAGTCCCCATCACTAGTGGCGTTTCCATATTATTATTATTATTTATTTTGTTACTATTTGATAAGGGACTGTGCACATTAATAAAAAACTATTTTTGTAAATGCGCCAGAGTTAGCCAAGTGGCTATTTTTCATCTGTATTCCCGATTTATTAGACATAATTGACGAGTGTTGAGCCTCGGTTAGATTACACTCACGAACGGACCCACAGGAGTTCTGTTCACACTGTCGCCTTGGTTGCAGGACGTAAAATAAAAACATTAGAAAAGTGACAGCGAAATGTCAACGACATTGACTAAAACCAAAAGAAAATAATGAACTAAAATCTGAGGAAAACTACATTTTCATCAGAAGACTAAAACAAAATCAGTTGGGAGTTAACGCTGTACTTGACCCATTAAGAATAAGTATAATTTGGATATGACCAGACTCAGCTCCCTGACTGTAAGGATCTCCTATTCAGACTTTTAGTTTGAGAGACACGTGTGAATAATGAGGAGATCAGACAGATCTTGTTGACAGCTAAAGCAACAGTCTACATTTGTCTTCTAATCTCACCTTGAAAAAGTAGTGGAAGACCTCTTCTCCCATCCCGTACTGGAGTCCTGACGCCACCACGTATGTGGAGAACAGTGTCCTCTTCTAAAAGCAACAGTCATATGGGGGACAGTCAGAGCCATACCTGTCAGTCACATGTGTCTCCTGCACAAGATGCAAAGGAAGTGGAAGCTCACCGTTTTTCCCATTTTGACCACCCTCTTCTCCAGGTCAATGTGCGGTTTGAAGTTGGGATGTGCTCTTCTTCCCCAGAAAATGTCATCAGTGAAAGGGACCTCCTGCAGCACAACCAAAAGTGTTCAACCTAAACATACATCTGCTTTGACCAGCGCTGGTGAGTGAACGGAGTTGGGACATTGTACAAGGGAACCAGAATGCATACATTGGGGTTACTGTAAAAAATATATATATAAAAAACTAATTGAATTTACTCAGATGTAAGCAGTTACAGTCAAAATACCAACGCAGAAGACACCCGCTAGCATCTGTATGCAGCGCACCGTGAGGCTTTCAAGGAACTAGAACGTGAACCCATCCGGGTCATTATTAGACGCAGAGAGAAAACACTCCGGGCGTGTGATGCCGTAGTATCAAGAACAAGAAGGCCCACACAGGGTGGGAGGATCAAACCTACAGGACTTTTAACCAGGAGACTGCTGTTTGTGTGTCGTGTGAATCCAACAACATTTAGTTTGACTTTACATTTGCAACATAAAACCTTTTACCTGAAACCTAACTCGTGGTTTTGTTGTCTAAACCTGAGCAAGTGTTTCTGTTTGAATAACCAAAGTTAGCCCTGAGCCGGGCTACCCAGGCTTAGAAAGTGCCCCGACCAACTGACAGCATGTGACGAGTTGGAAGTTATATATGGCTCCTAAAAAAATATTTTCAATTTGCATTAAATAAAAAAATAATAAGGACTTTTAGTATTGACATATGAATAATCAAATACAAAACCATAGCTGTTGCAGAGGGAGGAGTCAAATCCGCTGCTATAATTAATATAACCCCCTAGCTGACTGTTTTTTGGCTGTTGATCAGAAGAAATGTGCGGTCTAATATGTTTAAAGATGCCATGCTACATGATATGGAACTGAAGAGAACGGCACCATTTTTATCAAAAGGAAGAAGAACTAATAAATACAATACTAATACTAATAGCTCTACAATGTGTGAGGAGGAATAGGGTTGATGTTACACAGACAGAAACGAGGTGAGACTAGCTCGAGGTGCTGCGTGTGTCCACTTACAGGATCGAGCGGCCTGCTGCACGCCCAGGTCATCACCGTGGAGACGAGGATGAACATCTTTGGTCCAGAAAAACGGCCCATTTCCTTGTGGAGAGCTACAAATACAACACAGGAGCTCACGACCAAAATAATTCATTGTGGTACAATTATATCACGCTGACATGCAGATATGCACATTTTATTGTGATGGTTTCTTTTCTTTTGGGGTCATTATTGGTGAAGAGGTAAAAAACATGAACTATACACACAGATGATAGATCTTAAGAGGCATCAGCTGTGACACAATAGTCATAAACAGAAAGCGCAGAGTCAAGGTTACTTTCATGACAAATAGTACCTCAATACATCGTTACAGGAAAGATAATATTAATTTTGATTGAACATTAAACTCCAAACCTATGTTGGCCTACATACTGGAGATGCAGTTATAGACACCCAAAAGACAATGTGTGAACAGTTGTAAGATAACGAACAAACATCCTGGAAACCCATCAACCCCCCAACAGAGACAGAGACCTACATCAACTCCCCAACAGAGACTGAGGTCTGCATCAACCCCCCAACAGAGACTGAGGTCTGCATCAACCCCCCAACAGAGACTGAGGTCTGCATCAACCCCCCAACAGAGACTGAGACCTGCATCAACCCCCCAACAGAGACCTACATCAACTCCCCAACAGAGACAGAGACCTACATCAACCCCCCAACAGAGACTGAGACCTACATCAACCCCCCAACAGAGACTGAGACCTACATCAACCCCCCAACAGAGACTGAGACCTACATCAACCCCCCAACAGAGACTGAGGCCTACATCAACCCCCCAACAGAGACTGAGGCCTACATCAACCCCCCAACAGAGACTGAGGCCTACATCAACCCCCCAACAGAGACTGAGGCCTACATCAACCCCCCACCTGCTGACCTGAAACGGCCCAGAGGGCTTCGTCCAGCTGGTCGGCATGCTGGGTAATGTTGTAGATGACCACGTCGCAGCCCATCAGCTTTGAAAGCAGCTCATCCTTGTTCGGTTGCTTGCATGCAAACAAGAGATTGAGGTCAAGTGGATTTTATGTTCTAAAGCTCAAGTTTAACATGAATTGAATTGTTGCATTCCTCCTGATGCACATTCAAACATGTGCCGAGGAAGGTTTTTCTCAGCCAACGGGCTGTCACTTACTAAATACTCCTCCAGGGCATATGGACCGTCCACGTGACATTTGGCAGAAACGGTTCCTACAACGTGAAACGCTCGCGCTCCGCTGCGCACGACCCTCTCCTCCTCTCCCTCGGGCTCCGTCTGTCCGACCGCACGTTCACACAGAAGCTGCGGAGAGACGACACGTTGACTCGAGTGTTGGTAGTTAGTTAGTTTAACTTCCGCTATGGCCACACACCGTGTCACGGTAACTTTATATGCTGAATTCATTTAACCAACAGTCGTAACCAGTTTAACGAACTCAATCCAGACCGTCCACATTGAAATAGATTTACCGTAGCGATACTTTTGGACGCGTACGAGTCCATCTTGTTGATAAAAACTCTGGTGACGCGAGGGGACAGTTCGGGTTTCTCCATCCTCGGCTCCGCCATAGCAGCCCGTCTCCTGTTGTTGGAGGGCCGTTGCCATGGAGTTGTCCCGTTGCCATGGAGTTGGCCCTCTCGCACCAGCTCACGTCGCTGGTGCGAGCCTCACGGCAGAGTTTGACTAGCGAGGCCGCCAGAGAGCGTTCTTTACCGGGTCAAGAGGGTCTACATGAGCCCCCTCCTGAAACATGGCGTCGGCCTCCACAGCCCAGACGTATCGCTACAATGCGTATTACCGGAGGTTCCCACACGTCCACGGTCAGCGTCACATACATGATAATAATACATTATTCTGTTCTGTATTAATACCATAATACCGAACACACAGTTTGAAGGGCTGAGGCCCAAAGTCAAACGTCTAGACCCCTGAACCTCTCGTCTCCGCCCGGCCTCTGAGACAAGATGAGCTCCAACCAGTGCTCATCATCTCTTCAGAGCATCAAGGCAATTATTTATCAACCACATGACACTATTAGAATTATAAACACTTTTTATTGTACACATTTTTTATTTCGGCCATTTTTAAAATCATTAAAAAGCAAACTATAAACAAATATTTAAAAAACTGTGCATGATTTACAATTATATCAGTGTTGAAATTACATTGTGTGCCCTTTTCCTTTTCTCTTAATTCTTGGGTCACCACATCCTCATAAATATTGTTTTCACAGTGAAATCAGTATTCTGCCACCACAGCAAAGTTATCAAACTGAGCCAGTTCAAAGGCGCGGGTTCCGATGGCAGCCCAGCCGCTCTTTGGTGTCAGTACCACAGCATTCCTCCACAGCGGGTATCCATTCAGCTGCCCCGACGCATACTGACCCTACAGGGTGGGGGGCAGTGACAGGTTACACACACACACACACACACACACACTACACACACTACACACACTGAGCAACTTCCTCAGATACAGTAGGACTCATCTAGCTGAGAGGCTCATTCTTTTGAGAACCAACATTAACAACAGTCACTGCAGGTCCAGTCCATGAACTCTATGGAGTGTAAGCCAGACTGCTCGAAAACAAGCTCCATGTTTATTATTAGTGAGTGTGACCTGATCGATCAATCATTTAAAGCTATCAGCTCGCTAAATAACTCTAAATATATATTACTACAACAACAACTAATGATTATTTTCGTCCTCAATTAATTTGCAAAGAGCAAAAAGGCTCCAATGTGGGATTCCAATCAAACTCAATCTAATCTAATCTCAAAGTCTTCATGGGCAGTCTCCAGACTCAGTCAAGCTGCTGTTTGCTTTGGTCTTCAGTGTTACATTAATCCTTATGGCAGGTCACCAAAAGCCCACGGTTTGAGTTGGACACATAAAGGAGCGTCAGTAGAAAAGCTTTCAAACACTCACAACCTTGAAGTCTCCACTTACTTCCACAGTGAGGGATACAGTGTGCCAACCATACGCTCGGGTTCCAGACTTTCCCTCCGCCAGTACCGTCTGTCCAGCTGTTAAGAGAATGAAACATGTTCTGAGGTCATCTTCACAAATATGGTCATATACAACCGTTTGTAGAAGACTTCTTTGATTTCTGTCTGGTGGCAATCTGTACTCTTTCTGATGTCAACAAATTCCATGAAAATACCAAAACCAAGACAGGAAGACAAACGAGTGGAAAGCTGCTCTCAGTGATTGACAGGCATAAAAGCCAGAATGGGATCTAGACCAGTGATTCTTCATCATGGGGCCGCGACCCCTGACCCCCACTGACTGGACACTCCAGCTGTCACAGATATGAAGAGCAACTTCGGTTCTGCAAACAGGAAGACTGCTGAAGCATATCATTCGCAGATTATAAAGGCTATATTTTCTTTTGCACATTATTTAATTTTATTTACGGTTTATTTAATTTGAAACATATTATTTTGAATATCCATTTTATTACCACATATTAATTATTTAAATTTCTTTCTCAGTTTGTTTGAGTTACTCCTTTTTTTTCCTCCAGTAAAATATATTTAATATTTATTTTTGTGCCTTTACATTTGTTCTTGTAATAGCTTGATTTGTTCCATGTTGGGCAAATAATTGTTGTTGTTGTTGTGCAGGTTTACATGATGAACAAATGTCTTTGTGATGATCACATTGCGTCATGTTTTTGCTTGATTTGATGTAGTTATTGAATACAAATCAAACCAAGAGGGAGATCAATTAGTTAAACCAATACGGTGTTGCTATTGGAAAAGTTGAGCCCCAAGGTCAAAACAACAAGCTGTAAAACGGCATGTCCAGAGATGTTCTATAGTTCAAATGAAAAGGTAACAACAACTAGTGTCTGATGTATCTTATTCCTGTTATTTTACTCAATAGCACATACTCACTACCCCCAAAGAAATGGATCACATGATCACCAAATGTGAAATAATCCACTACTGAAAATAGTCCTCAACAAATCCACCATTTCCTCCTGTCTGACCAGCATGTGCTTAAAACTGAAGTAGTCAGCTGTTTCTGGAATTTACCGAGGCTTTTCTTTTTTTTTTTAAAGCACCAATGAGTTTAGGGCAGAGAGCAACATTCAAGAAGTCATAAAGTATTAGTACTAACGCATGACTGGAGTTGCTCTTCTCATGGGATTGGTTGACAATAAGAATCATAAAATATTGCCTGACTTATTCTTTTAAAAAGATTTTTTTTTCCATTAAAATATATTTCCTCATGTATGTATGTTTGTATATGGAGCAGAGGGTGACACTACTGACCGAGATCGTTGGTAACTTTGTATGTGCCGTCTGCAAACACCCAGAAGAAGACCCCTTTAGCGCTGCGGACTGCCTGGCCTCCTTTGTCCACCCGGGCTGCTATGAACACGCCACCGGCCTTCACGCTCTCCATGAAGACGTCGCACGTGATCGTCAGGTCGGCCCTGTAACATCACATCGTTACGCTGGATGGAAAGTTAGTACAAGGAGCTGGGTCCTGACAGTAACTTGAAGTAATCCTGTGTATTCTCACAGGGACACCAGTGTTGAAAACAAACACGATGAGGCACTTACCACTGATGGTCTCCTATGACACTGATGGTCTGGTCAGCGTCAGCCACCCATGTGACGGGCCTCTCAGTCACAACCTGTCGTAGGGTAAAGACGTGAGGTCCGGGGTCGGTCATGTTGATGTGGTACTCGAACACCCCCGTCTGGTCAGCGAAGTCTGGAGCCTCTGAGAAGGGGGGGTTTCCTACAGGAGGTGGGACAGAGTACACGGGGAAAAATCAACTATACTTATACACTTAAATGTATTCATATTTTGAGAAAGCTCATACTTTGTGGCCCTGTCTAACATTAAATGACTTATTACAAATAAATCCTTTTAGGAATTAAACTTCAAAATGCTAAAAATAAATAAATAATGAATCTATTGCTCTTAATGTGTACTATAACTTCGGTTTGAGTTTGGTCCTGTAAAATGATTTATTTGTCTGATACACATTATATTGTTTGACATTTGAAGAATTCAATAAGCAAAGTGTAAATGCTCTGCGTGCTGCATATGCCGTACTTACGGACGTTAAAGTCGTCCTTGTAGACTTTAGGGAAGCGAGCAGAGGGCGGGGGGGCAGGGAAGCGGCCTTTCTGCCCTGTTGGAAGTGTGGTGAACGTGTAAACCTCATCTTCAGCCAGCTCCAACGTGAATGATCCATCTTGAAGCTGAAATCACGTCATAGACATAAGCATATACAAAGACTGTTAAAGTTGTTACTTGATGCTGAGGTTTGTTGGAGGAGGAATCTTGTACCTTCTGTGGCGTTAGCTTCTGAAAGAAGGAGGACTTTTTGCTCTTGAAGTTAAACTGTGAGCGCCACACTTGGAGCTCCTTTATGAAGGCCTAGGAAAAAGAAAGAATCAAGGAGTAAGACAAAAGAATCATTCGCTCATTTTAAACAGTGGGATGAAGACCGCAGAGGAACTTACAAAGGATCCCTTCAGCTGGAAAGTTGCATTCTGGGAAGTCACATTGAAGGGAGGGAGCGGGGGTCTTATGCACACTGAATGATCGTGAGTCTGTAAAGATATTCAGGGAGAACACGTTCAAGAGGATCTCTGTTGGTGTACAGCTGTTATTACACAATCAGAGGAGGAACGCTTTGATCCAAATAGGACAGCCTAACTTGCCATGGTCTCTATGACAACGGTGAGGTTTCCTTTCCCGTCAGTGAGCGCTACATAACTTCCACCTCCTGTCAGATGTCCAACAGTCTGCAGGTAGGTCCATCCTGGCTGGGTGAACTGTGTGGTGTGGGCTACGAGGGAAACAAATGAACATGTACGTACTAAACCGTTTCAGAGGACATCGTATTAAGATTCTTTCTTTAAGAGCCACAGCACTGTCAACTTTTAAACTCCGAACTGTGACAAAATAATAACTTCTTTTTTGGTTCAAATCTATCAGGTAAAGTTGGATTCCCATCCCACGTTTCCAGAACACACGCGTGTGAAACATGTCGAAAAACACTACATTTGTATCTCAGTGAATGTTCCGTATGTGAATAGCTAACTCGACCTTGGGCACCGATTGTACATTGATACGACCTCACACTCTGCCCGTGGTGACCCAGTTTATCTCATAAAAGGCAACGGAGTGGCAGTGAGCTGGGTGGGGGAGCCGATCATTAGTGTGCAGCGTGGCCTTGTGTCTTCACATGAGCTGTGGAGACGCAGGGACACCGTCTGACAGTAGAGAGTAGAAACAGGGACAGTTCCCACGCTGCTGCTAGTCCTATTCATGCATTATCAGATATTTTGACTGAAGACAGACAGAGATGGAAGGGAGGAGGGGGTTGATGTGCAACAAAGTTCCCACAGCCATGTTTGGTGCGTAAACCCAGGAGCTCCATGGAAGTCTCCCTTTTTGCATCGAGGCACACCTCTAATAAAGGCTCTGGCTGACGAAGCAGCTTGTGTGGCTCATTGCATTGTTTGAAATCAATGCTTCACCTGTGATCCAGATTGGAGACTCCACCACGTAGTTGCCGCTCCAGGGCTCCTCAGCCGTCATCAGCCCGTCTCTGCTGAATGGCAGATCCTTGTAGTAGCTGGCCACCAGGTTCCAGGAGATGGTGCTGGAGGGAGAATCACCTTCATCACATCACATCACATTTACAAGTCAAACATGTAATATATTCTCTTATGTTTGCTTAAAATAAACCAATATATAACTGGGTAGTGCTCCTCCCATAGGTTAAAAATGAATGGGCTACAAGCATACATTTCAGGTTATTCAAGGAAAGCATTTGATGAACTTCTACAATCCTAATAAAATAAACACATTTAGTCAGATGTCCACTCATTCACAAAGCGCTGCTTGTGTATTTACTCACGCCGTCATGAGTCCATTGACGTAGTTCTGGTTGAGGATGCGAGCCCAGCAGCCTCCCCCCACCTCGTCGTTGAAAGTGCTGTAGTCCTCCGACGACCACAGCTTCTTCTGTGTCTTCAGGGCCTCCTTCACCGAGGTGGTGCCCGGGTAGTGGGCCCTGAATGCCACACCAACAATGCACACGGTCAAGGTCCCTGAATGTCACAGCAACTATACACAATGTCAAGGTCCCTGAATGCATCACCAACAATGCACAAGGGCCCTGAAAGTCATAGCAACTATATACACGGTCAAGGTCCCTGAATGTTACAGCAACTATACACACGGTCAAGGTCCCTGAATGTTACAGCAACTATACACACGGTCAAGGTCCCTGAATGTCACAGCAACAATGCACAAGGTCCTTGAATGCCACACCAACAATGCACACGGTCAAGGTCCCCGAATGCCACACCAACAAAGCACAAGGTCCCTGAATGTCACAGCAACTATACACACGGTCAAGGTCCCTGAATGTCACACCCACCCACAGTGAAGTCCAAACTCAACATTTACCAACTATGTAGTGACTGGGTTAATGCATGACGGTATTCGTAGATATTAGCGGTGCACCAATCAACTAGCCAACAGCCAGACAAAGAGTTCCAGGAAACACCTGCTCACCAAGCTCATGGTTCTCATTGTGTTTGGTCTCACAGATTACACTCATAACTTAGAGCCTCTTTAATACAAAGAGAGAAACATGTCCATATATAGTAGAGTTAACGCCTCATACTGACATGTTAATCTGACGGAGGAAATATAAATCTATGGATAAGTGCAGCCATGTCACACAGCCTCAAGAACAATCTGGAGAACACTGCAATGTAATGAAACTACTTTAACATACCGTCTGACTGATTCTAGAGGGGAATACATTCCCTTCCTTTTTGACCAACATGAGTATCCAAAAGTACTGAAAGTTGGCACTAATTGCTTCTTAAGATGGGTCACGTGTCACTGCTGGACAAACTATGTAAACTGGTTAAAAATGATCTCAGACATGTCCTTGATATTTCTGTACTGATATAAAAGTGATCAAAATCAGCAACAGAAAACATGATTGGTGGTTCTTTAGTTGCTTCAAACCACAAACAAATGGAAGAAGATGCTCATTCACTCAAAGCAGAAGGGTTGAGATCACAGGCACATTCCTATTGTTAGTACTGTACATCACACCATGCAGGTTAACACCGTAGTCCCAAGTCTTTAAAGATGCACTCATTCTCCTGTTAATAGCTCAGTGTTACAGGAAACAGCGGCTCAGAGGATGGTCCTACCCTATCACGTCTACGGCTCTGCTGAGCTCGGGATCGAGCAGCAGAGACAGGACAACGGGCTCCCACAGGTTGTCACTGGCTATGATCCTGACTGTCTCCAGACCACTCTTGTCCAGAGTGTACCGCAGCAGCTGGTTCAGCCGGTGGCAGTCACACAGGAAGACAGAGAGCACAGGAACACACAGACTTTACAGTGCTGGCTGCAACCACGTGAAACCGGAACTTTGGAAATAAAGAGAACGGACTTTAAAGCTGCTTTCACTCTCGTCTTTCAGCCAGCCAAACATATGGCATATTATCAATTGAGTTGATATGGCTAACATGTTTGCAAACAGTGGACTATCATATTTATTCATTCATTTGTAGTGGTCATCCTGGATATGTGAACAAATATTCTCTCTCCTGGTTTGGTCTCCACCAACTAGAACGTTATCTGGCTGAATGCTCCACTGTCTTCACCAGCTAGTCTCCAGCTGTGTCTGCCAGCTGTGGTGCACTATTGATTTATCAGAACTCATCTCCTAGTTCAACTTGGATTGGTTGATATCGAGACTATCCAATAACGATAGATGAACCATTGTTGCACAAAGAGTTTAATGTGGGAACATGATTACTAGTTACTCCACAAGCAACCCGTTTTTTTTCAAAATGAGTATAGTGGCAGTATAGGCTAACTGGTAAACACCTTCTCCAGTTAGAAGACAGGCAGAGATGCAAAGATGGAGATCAGATTTAAGAATCAGTAACCTGTCCAGCCCTGGCTGTGGGTGTGTCACTGTGAGCGACACCGGTAATCTGGATAAATGTGCAAGAGTACGCTAGATAATAAAAACTATCCAACCGAAATCTCCAGCCCATTGTTGTCAACTCTTCAAGACAGTAGCTGGCAGCACGAGCTCCAAACGCTGACCAAGTCAGACACACTGACACAACGTCCCTTTAGCCACTCCCCCTAAATGATCATTATATACCCAAACAACAAACATGGCTCACAGCTGTTAGGATAGCAGCTTGTGGAAGACGTTGGTGACGGGCAGGTCGTTTATCTAATCTTTACATTGGGGCCAAATGATTGGACCGGCTTGTTACAGTCTCGAACAGATACCAGATTGTTTTCCTTTGTCAGAGCAGTTGAGTCATTGATTGCTGTCGGGATGTTAACGAAACAGAAATGTTTCTGAGGATCTTTAACATGACATTAGGCAGCAACATAGTGTACAGTTTAAAACATAATGGTAGAAATGCCATGCAGTAAAGGAAAACACTCTCCCATGCATATGGATATACTCTATATGCAGCTTATCAAGTCACCCTACGATTGTCTCTTTTAAGTCCAAATAGAAAAACAGCCACAAACAATCAGCTTTGACGGAGCCCGGCACATCGATTGCTGGAGAAGACCGTTGCAGTGGACATTTCACCATCTGTGCATCACATGTTTAGTTAATCAGTTGTCATGCCAGATTGTCCTTGGGTGAACACCCAGCACGCGCTTCGATCCCCACACCTTTACATCGTGACCAGTGAGTGATTCTGCAGCAAGACTTTGATACGGTGCCACTTTAGTGTGACGCCGAGCCAACTGTACTCACCCGATGGCCTCAACAGACTCATTAAGCTGGGGGTCAACGAGCATTGAATTAGCGATGCTCCAATCGCCATCTGCTGCAATGATGCCAACACCGGTGAGACCAACTTTATCCAGCGTGTTCCGGAGCACCTTGGCAACAAAGACATGCTCTCAGAGGAACCCAGCTACAACTTTTCAATATCTGTACCGCTGAGATTTGAAATGCATCTCTCACGTGGGACACGACTCAATGTTGGAGGCTGTTTTTCTCCTTTCAGTTACAGTTCAGGCTGAGCTTACCCATAATGCACATGTATCACTCAAAGCAATAAGGGGACATTGAAAGATAGAAGGGTAGGATTACCTTGATGTACTTGCTGTCATAGCTTCGCTCGTTCCAAATCTAAAAAGATGAAAGTGAATTTTAGTTTGAGAGCGAACATCAAATCTATGAAAGCAGCAACCAATCCAAAGAGCCATTTTGCCATATTTTCCACCAAATAAAAGTAGTTTGGAGACGCAAAAGCTATTTGATATCATAGCTTAGCAAGTTTTATTTATTTATTTATATATATTCAAAAACTATACTTTGTTGTATTTATGAAATTATAGAACAAGAATAAATACAATTCTTGACATTGCATTGCTATTTTATATGCTATGTTATAACAATATCAAACTCTTGTGAAGAGGAGAAAAAAAAAGGGAAAAAAAGGTGTCAGACTACATTGAGGTGAACTATTCAGGCCTTGACCTCTCCCCATATTTGTGGCTCATGGGGTAGAGTGGTCGTCCTGTAACCATAAGGTAGTAAGTTCCAACTTAGACCATGATATGAAAAGGTGTTTTAATTGCATTAACCTCATAGGAAAAAGTTCAATATGGATGAATATGAACACCATGTCCTCCGTTGAAGGTTTGGGCTGATCGGATAGAAAAGGCAGTCCTACTTTGCACAGCGTGGTGCGAGAACAGGAATGGGATTCAAAGTAAGTAAGCGAGTACGCACCCCAACATACTGAATGTCCAGGTCATGGTACTGCTTCGCCCCGAGGATCCAGTTCACCACGTATGCTGCAGTGATGTCTGGGAAGTCATAGGGCCAGTTCTTACCACGGCCCACCCAGCCAGGAAACGCCCAGGGCAAACCTACATGAAGGCACCAACAGACAGTTTGGCATTGCGGTTCCATTGATGGAACACTGTGCATCTTCATCCTAACGGCCTCAGCAATACACAGATTCTTGTCTGAGTGCACAGCCTGATCAGCCCTGTGTGCCGTTAATGAATGAACACTGCAAGTTGTAAAAAGGCAATTGAAGAAGTTGTGAAAGCTTCCAGTAGTTTAGAGCAGAAGAAGCCACATTGTTCTTTCTTACTTATGAGTGTGATATTTGGGTTCCTCTTCTTGGCCTCTTTCATCAGCCACCACTCGTACCCTCGGAAGAAGTTCTCATCGTTCTCGTAGTGCATGTGTGACGGCTCCGTTCCATCTTCACAAAGAGAAGACAGATAACAGTCATGAGCTAACAGAGCACAGAACCAACCTCTTATTCATTGTGTCGTCTAAGGATCCAGGGTTTATCCATGGCCTTTTATATAATCCCTCCGTTTGAATATCAAAGCAGCCACAATATACCATATTTCAGCTGGTCTCCTGTTAGAGAGGCCTGTTGTTTTGAAGATAGCGAGAATGAAACTACCACCTCACTGAAATAGGAGCCTGTCTGTGAGTCGGTCCTCATCTGTGCAGAGACCATCGCAACCTCTTCAGCTCCACTGGACATGTGTTTTAGTGCACTATGCACACACTGTGTCGTGTACTGAAAGGGGATCCCCGTATTAACTCAACCTCTGGACTTGCTCACCACGTGACATTCAAGAAGAAATGAAGAAAGGGAACTTCAGCGGCCGATTCTCCAGCATTGCTAGGGGACCCATGTCATGTCAGGTGCATTGCTCAGGACCTCAGAAAGCCCAGCTCTCACTGCACTAGTACAAGACGTACACACGGCATGCAGGAACATAACCCCACGTCGTTTAAATAATGCTATATCTGCTCCTTTTAAATTAAATTATTAGCATTTTGTTTTTAATATGAAGAAAAAGAAACTCATTTTGCAATTCTCAGCACATCTTTGGGATGTATTTGGGCACAAAATGTTGGCGCTCTATTGGTGAAGTCACTCAAAATTAAATCCACAGAAATTTGAATAAGACAATCATTGTCAAGAGAAAATACAAACCTTTGTGTTTTTAAGTTGTAGTGGTAATAACATCACTCACCAGTAGTTTGAGCGTCTCCTCCTATCTCCACCTTCAGTATGTGCAGAGAGGCTCCAAAGTTCGGCTGAAAGTCACGAGTTGTTGTTATTTTATGGAGGTTACGTCCGTAGAACAAGTGAAGGAAGTGAACGAAGTGTCCTACCTTAAACAAGAAGTCTAGTATCTGGCTGCGGTACGGCTCTGCATAGTTCACCAGTAACCGGGACGTCGCCTAAAAGGGAGCGGCGCACACAATACAACGTTACCCGAGACAGAGGGATGCTATCGGCGCACAAGTATTCAGGCAGCCAACGTCCCCTTTAACTCCAGTGGGCAGTACCGTAACTAGCAGGAAGTAAATAGAACAAACGGACGGAACTCACCCCTCCGCCGCTCAAACCTCCGATTCCGTCAAAAACTCTGCCCAGGCCCTCTGCGTCGGTGAGGACGTAGGAGTGAGAGGAGCCCAGGGCCACGGAGAGCCCCAGGAGGGGGAGGACATAAGAGTGAGAGGAGCCCAGGGCCACGGAGAGCCCTAGCAGCAGCGCGGCCAACTCTCTGCGCCCCATCCTGCTACACTGGTGGTCGCTGCGCGCGGCCGCTGCACATGTGTACGCTTCTGTACGTCACATGACCGCGCTGCTGAGGACTCACGTGATCTCCATCGCCGTCTCCGTTTTTTTTGCTTTTTAGTTCTGTTTTCTTTTTTATATATAAATAGACAACAACATATGACAAACTATCGGTTTTTATTGAAAAATCCATGTTCAAAAAATTATATATATATATATATATATATATATATATATATAATGTTCTTTCTTTTAATCAATCTTGTTACAAATATTAAGGACACACTTTGAAATTAAAAAGAAGAGTAAAAGTAATCTACTTTCTTTGAAGATGTCTCCAAAACCTAATCTTAAAAATCTTATATATTCAAGTAAAGGCAAACCGAATAAAAAGACATGACAGAGATCATGAGGGGATTATATCTAATGTGAATTGTCACAGTTATCCTTCTGTGGAAAGTTTGTGCCAACCTACTATATTAGATATTGCCAAAATACAATCAGTATTTTACATATAATGCACAATAGGAAATATGTATATTCATAATTAAAATGTATAAATAAAAAAAATCACAAACAAACCGTAACCAGACTTCCTATTGGTTGCTTTGACCCAGTCTATACTGGGCGCATGTTCACTTTAGGTGCAATAAAGAACACGGCCAGCAGGTGTCACTGTTCAATCGTTAACCTTCAGAAGGTTTGGCTGCAGAACCAATGAACTCAGCTTCTGTTTGCTTGGAAATGGCTCATCTCCTCATACAATATTTGCCTGTCAGGAAACAATGGCATGATAGGACACTAGGTACAGTTGTTCAGGAGATGTATTTGAAGTTGCCCCTGTTTTCTAGTTTGATTTGTTAACTTGCTTTTTGTCTGAGTATTAATATACAGCTGAACTGTCTAAATGTCCCATCAGCAGGGCCATGGCAGGAGGCTGTTTGCCATGGTCATTTGACGAGGTCAAAAAGAACAAGTTGCAATGGCGATAACACACTTCCGTAAAGTGTGTCTCACTCACTAGTTTTCAGAACTCAAACTCAAACCCAGAAAGGAGTCAGCATTTTAGTACATCTGGTTCCCCCGTCTCAAATGTGGTTTTGGCTCGATGCCTGAAATAAGATCAGGAGTTAATACGAGCATAAAAGATTTGAACGTTTGGTTTTACCTACAGTACAACCCTCTCATGTCTTCAAAAGGCGGTTGCCAAGAAGCAGCTAAATGTAACGACTAAATGTCATCACACCGACTGGTTTGTTTATATCCTCACTTTAGCTTTTTACTTCTGGTGATTGTATTCATGCTTCAAAAAGTTTTTTTTGTCTGTGAAGATTATCTTGCTGAACCAAACGTGTAAGCATCATAAACGTCTGTCGGCCACATTGTTTGTTTTCTGCAATAATTCCAATGGAAGAATCCCATTGGCTTTCTGTATAGGGACCAGTGAGATGCTATTGACTGCCACTCTGACCACCCTGTCACATTTATTATGAATGTTCTACTCCTCTTCTATTTCTATGGTCTCATAAAGCACGCACAATGACAACATCTGACTCCAATTAAGCAAAACACGATGCATCATTGCATTTATTGCATAACTATGAGAGCATCAGAGCAATGTATATGTTCATCACTATGTATGAATCAGTATTGCACCTTAAAATGAAATGGTCATTATGAAATAATGGTGGAAACAGGGATTCATTCTCATCAAAACACGGTTCTGCAATATATACATAAGTACTTAAGTCTTTTTTTATTATGTAGACTTAAGAATTAATTGAATTTCATGAATTGAAAATGCTTTATTGTCAATATTAATATTGCGGTCAATACAGTATTATTACTTTTACAGAATATTTATTTATGTATTTATCTATATATTTCATATGGGCTTCAATGGCATTCCGTAGCATTGAAAGACAAAAGCAATGGGAGGAACCACACAACCCCTACACACTCCTGAGTAAACCCACTTTGAACAGATGACTCAACATAAATGTGGATGCAGCTCCACTAAATAGACTACAAAGACGACGTGGTTAGATCAAAGCTTCCCCGGCTGCATACAGTTTTGTAGAAAATGACATTTATTGAGTGGATAGAAAAGTCCAGCTAGATCTATTCACCAAGCCCAGCTGTCTCTGAATAGCCAGAATACCTCCGTCTCCTACTGCAGAAGACATTTCTTCCGTTTCTTGGACCTTTTACTAAATTCTCTCTCAACACCAGCCTCCAAGGTCTTCCTCCTCTGCTGCTCTTCTGCCGTCAGCTCCAGAGAAAGTCTTTGTTGCTCTATCGTTGAGGCCTGTTTTGCTTCGTAGAAGAACTCCTTGATGTAGTGTGATCCGCCGTTCTCCTGTGTCATTCTGACAATTTTCTCCAGGAGCTGATGGCACTGCGCCCGGTCGTTGTCTTGGTTGTTGAAGACGTGGTATCTCCCGTAGCATACCTGAATGAGCTCCTTGAGTTCCTCACTCTTTGATACAAACCCTTCAATGGTCTGCGTCTTTAGATAGTCTCCGTGTGTGAACAACACGACTGAGTATTTCGCCACCTCGTCACCAAAAATGGTCCGAATCATCTTGACGGTTTCTCGCTCCTCCTGGGTGAACCTGCCCAGCTTCAAAACCACCAGGAAGGCGTGTGGACCAGGAGCAGAGAGAGAGATGCACGTCTCGATCCTCTTCAACACTTCCTCTTGGGATAACTTGGTGTCAAACAGCCCCGGGGTGTCGATGACGGTGACCTTTCGACCTCCGACCTCCCCCTCAGCTTTTTCGCACCGAAATGTCCAGGAGGAAGAAGAGCGTTCGGACTTGAACGCTTCCCTCCCCAAGATGACGTTCCCTGCTGCACTCTTGCCTGCTCCTGTCTTCCCCACCAGAATGATTCGGAGTTCATCACTTTGCTTCCGTTTCTGAGATCCTTTGGAGATAAAGCATAGCATCTGTGTTTTAGCTCTTTGTTCTTTCTCAAATACACATCTGTCCTATATCATCATCTTCATTATAAAATATACACAGCAGAAAGCACAATGAAATACAACTTGAGATATACATTCAATTCAAAGCTGACACAATAAACACATATACAATTTAGTTTAGTAAAAACTAGTTTAACGTAGTTTAAGTGTGCTACATGTTGAGCAACCTTAAGCCGTGATGTCATTTTCATTGCTCAGTGCCAGATCTGAATATTTAGAGCCTTTATTGAGGTAAATGTAGCAATACAGTAACAGTACTCCAATACAAGTAACATATTACTTGACTAAATGTACATAAGTTATTTAGCCAAACGTACTTTATATCTCCAAACCCCATCATTATTTAGTTTACTGCCATTTAAGACAACAGGAAAGGGAAAGCTGAAAATGCAAAATAAAAAGTTCAACAAAAAAAAAAGGAAAGGGAAAGCTGCAAATCCTCACATTTAGTGGGAACAATTTTTAAAAATGTATAATGTCTAAGTCATTTTTGCAAGAAAAAATAAACTCAGTAACAAAGTAGCACCAAGTGAGTGTAGTTCATTGTTTACATCAGCGTTAGTCTGACTCACAGGGTATAAGTCTGCCATTGGCCGCCTATTTCAGCCGACATTGTCCTCCCCATACTAGCTCATCGGCCCGTTTGCAAAGAACTACGTTTGACAAATTGCCCAGATTGTGTCCACATGCTGTCCACACCTCACTGTAATCTCAACCCAATGTGAGCCAGGCATTTTTTGCATAAAAAAAGTCCCATAGAAAAGACCAGTGTGTGACCATAGCCAGAGTCACACAGTGTGAATAGCTATTTACCAGACCTTTAACCTCGGTTGCTAATGTTGTTAATTCCTCCCCGATTTCAGATCGGATTCCTGCTAGAACATGTGCTGTTGTGAAGTGTTTGGTTTGAAGGCCGTTATTGTGGTCATATTCAGGGTAAAAGTGCAGCGTTATGGCAACAGTGATTCCTTGGCTGCAAAGACACATACATACATACATTTGAACATCAATTCAAGGAATGAATGCACTGGATCCACATATGCAGTTTAACACTTTTTATTGAGATGGTACACATGTGATCATCCAGCCACAATCCACAAAGATAACTGCATGAATGATTGCACTTATATTTCACATTATACACTGTTCAAGATGCAGTATGATAAATAAAATAAAAATTGGGTACAAAATAAATCAATGAAAAGTGATTGAGAGTCATCTTTAGTATAAATGATATGTGCAAAGAGAAGCAATTCCAAGCTAGAAAATAATCACGTAAACATTATTTCACTCTATGGTCCTTATTGCACATGGCAGTTCTCTGAAACCTTCAAAGAAATGACACCGATGGTAGCTCCAATAGCTGCTCCAGCTGCAACTCCAACTACTACACCGATTGGCCCTCCTGCTATTCCAATCACACCTCCGAGAGCAGCACCACAGGTTGTTGCCACAGCCATTACCGGAGCTTTGGTAAAGCCATTGGATTTCTCCGCCATAGCTCTGGCTTCATGATCATATCTTCTATTCACCCGCTTCATCTCCCTACGGTAATCCCTTTCCTTATATTGAGATCTCAATTCTTCTAGCTCTATCTGCTTCTTGGCCTCCAGCTCCCTCAGCAGTCGCTGTTTCTCCTTAATTATGGCTTCCTCTGCTCTCAAGAACATTTCGTTTGTGTAGTAGCTTCCTCCATTAGCCATAGTCATCTTGTCAATTTTGTCCAGGAGCTGACCGGTTTGTTTAGGGTCTTTGATTTCGTTGTTAAAGACGTGGTACCAATGGTTGCACTTCTGAATGAGGGCTAGCAATTCGGGACTCTTTGAAATAAAGTCCTCAATGGTTTGGTTCCTCAGCTGGTCTCCATGTGTGAACAACAACATTGTGTATTTGGCTGCATCGTTTCCAAAAGTGGTCTGAATCATCTTGACGGTGTCCTGCTCCTCCTGGGTGAACCTGTCCAGCTGAAGAACCACCAGGAAGGCGTGGGGACCAGGAGCAGCGAAAGAGATGCACATCTTGATCCTGTTCAACACCACTTCTTGGGTGAAATTAGTGTCAAACAGCCCTGGAGTGTCGATGACGGCGACTTTTCGACCTCCAACAACCCCCTTAGCTTTCTGGCATTCAGACGTCAAGGAGGATGGAGACAGCTCGGAATCAAACGCTTCCCTTCCCAGTATGGTGTTTCCTGCGGCGCTCTTTCCCACTCCGGTCTTCCCAACTAGAACAATCCTCCTTTCGTTTGGAATTTCGGCAACTCCGAACCCTGTCGACAGAAATACACCGTTCGTCATACAGAGAGGCTGTTGAGGGAATTTTAGCTGACTTCCTTTTCAACACCTCTCACGAGACAATCACTGTGTCCTTTGAGCACTTGGATTACAAGCCTGAAAAAGCAGCCTTTGTTTATCTTGATGACAACATACTTTCGTGTTATCCAACAGGTCCAACTAGACCACACGTGTTCTCAAGTCAGAGCATCATGTTACGGTAATTGACATCAAGGCAAGCTTGTTTGTATAGCAACTTTCAAAAGCAAGGTTATTCAAGCTCCTGACGCGATATAGAAAGACACCAAAGGGATTTATTCCGACTCAGCTATCGCTGTCCGATCAGCATTTTAGACAAAGCTGTAAAGACCACATCACAAAAGGTGTGCCTACTTTTCTAAGTCATTTACCTCTTGATATATTCCTAATTCAATTCAATTCAGTTTATTTTGTATAGCCCAATATCACAAATTCTCCTCAGAGGGCTTTACAATCCGTACACATACAACATCCCTGACCTTTGACCTCACATCGGATCAGGAAAAACTCCCCAAAATAACATTTCACAGGGAAACAAGGAAGAAACCTTCAGGAGAGCAACAGAGGAGGATCCCTCTCCCCGGATGGATCATAAGGTGATAGTTTGTCCATGTTCATGAGTAAACCAAGATTTATGGCTTGGCTTGTAGTCTTTAATGTTAGCAACTGAAGCTGACCACTGACTTCTAAATCTTCTTTGTTGGTTCCCAGCATTGGTAACACTTAATTCATCATTTATAAAGCATTGTTCCACATTTCAGAAATGATGGATTCGCCATTTGTAAATGAATGATTATATAATGCTTCATAGCGTGCAGTTATTATAAAGTGTTACCGTTTATTTGTGTTTGTCTCTGTAATATTTGGTCACATTAGAACTTTATAGTGCACTCTATGAAGCATTATATAATACGTCATTTACAAATGGTGAAACAATACTTAACTAATACCTCATGGCGTGCAGTTATTATAAAGTCTTGCCCTGAGATCTCATTATATCAGCTTTATAAAAAGGCATGAAATTAAAAAAATGTATTTAAAAATATTTGTTCACAACCATGGCAAAAGCAGGACCTTGACTTACACTATTATTCTTACCCTAAACCTAACCAACAACAGCAACGGGCCACTAGCTCGCCAATCACAGGCAGAGTAGGGTGGCTCATGCCTGCGCCATAGTAAGCCAAAAGTCATATAATAATTATCCATGTCTGCTTTCATATCCCCTTGCTTCACAATATAGGTACAATTTACAGACAGTTAGAGAGGTATAAGTATGCTTCTCAAACTGTGTGTGCAAAAGATGTATTTAGTATGTAGAAAAAATGAAACGATATATCAAACTAGAAAATGTTGCTCCAAGTGTCTCTCCAAGTCTTATGTCATCATTTCATTGAATGTGTTGTAACTCTGTAACTCTGTTCATTCTGTACACATGACATCTATTTTTTGGGAGTTTTTCTTGATCCGATGTGTGGTAATTTATGATTTTGGGCTATACAAAATAAACTGAATTGAATATGAGAATGTGTGTGTGTGTGTGTTTTTTTCCAGTAATCAATTTCCATAATTATCTCTGTTTACTAGATGATGATAACAATGGAGATGGTGATGATGTTGTTGTTATTTAACAGAAGTAAAATACTGTCCTGGTTTCTGGAGACACTTTGTCACAATGCTTTAAATATAATATTATTAAAAGTACTTCGGTCCATAATTGTGTTATATTCATAGTTGTCATCCCAAACATCTATAAATCCACCTTTACTTTGAAACAGAAGTTAAACATTGAAGAAGTATATCCAGAGGTGCAATATGCATATGAATATAAATGACTCTCAAACACAGGAAAAAAGAATAATTCCACTGAACACATTCACGGAAAAAACACATGGTTCTTACCATAATAGCCTGGCCCGCTCATGTTGAGAAGCTAACCAGATCTTCCTGTTGTGTGTCCGGTCATGCATTTCTCTTCCTCACACTTCATGGTTTTATCATTCTCACTTTCACAAGGGGGCGTTCCCTTTCCAGTTGCTAGACTGGAATTTCCAAGCAAAGGCGGTGCTGCATGTTCTTTTTCTATGTAGCAACAGAGCATGTGGAATGTCACATTTGAATACTGAGCACAGTATCTTTTCTTCTCCTGCTGTCATCCAACTCTGTAAGAAAGTTAATATGCAGAGTTCCCAACGTTTTAAAGCTCTTCCTTCATTAGCATTGTTTAACGTTGGTCACTTCTGTCTCATTGTTACACTTCCATTTTTGTATGATTGCTCAAGCCTCCCAGTTTCACCGCGAGCTTTCCAGCTTTACTACGACTTTATAAAGCCTTGATGGGCGACATCAATAAATAAAACCATAACAACTTCTCATGAAGTGTCCAAGAAAACATGTTGTCCACGATCATAGAATTCAGTCAAACGTTCAATAAAAGAGTCACTGATCGACTGAGTGACACATACTTCCTGTACGAATAAGCATTTCTAGAATACTTTACACTTTACTAAGAAAACAATTGCACAATGACACACGTGAAAGAAGATAAAGGGATAAGGATACAATGATGTTGGACTGGTTGGGTTATAAGGTCCGTCTACACACATGGTTAGAAATGTAGTACTAGATACTAACAAGCATACTTACAATCCTTTGAACTGGTAAACCTCTGTCAGTAAACTCAGATTTACCGGTCTTACACCTGTTTACTTGTGTCAGTTCACATTAAAGAAAGTCACTGGGTGATTGACTTGTTGACTGAAGTGACTTGAAACCTCTTCTCTTCCACTGAGTCTTGTTTAGTGTGTGATGTATCGGCCTCAGGAGAGGTGACTCACGCTAAACCTCCAATGCTTCCAGTCAAATGTCCTGAAAAGCTGAAGACGTGTGCTGACAAACTTGTACAACTTGTCCGACAACTTACAGACAGGTCTCCATGACTTGACAGAAGTATGCGGCCTTTGTTTGTGCTGAATGCTTGGCAACTTAAAACTGCTACTAATAGGTATATGAGTAGTTTGACCCTCCTCTTTAGTTTAAAGAGTCGTTCACAAGTGCTCCTCTTGTAATTGATAACACACTGACGACATTGGGCACCATAATGACTGTGACGAGGCAGTTTAGCTCTTAATATGGTGAAGTTCTGCCAGGTTGCCACTTGATGTCAGTGTTGTCTGAGGTTTAGAAAAAAGGCACCAGTCTCCAGCCTTCGCCCACACACATGCTCAAATTCAGTATCGAGTGTCCTGCATTTACATTTTGTAATTGTCTTTTAGTGAGACTCCAGCCGGTCTCTGTTTCAACAAGTCATGCCCACTGGATCCCAAATTAATTTTCAGACTCACTGATAGCTGAATGATTTACACTGCGGATGTGCACACTGTTCAAGCCCAAAGACTGGCAGCCTCTTGAAGCTAATTTAATACAGACAGCATTTGGGTCTATAACCTGTCACTTATATAAAGAGCTGAGGATTTAAATTTGAAGGCCCTCCAAACCGCACAACAAATAATAAATAATCTCCCCCCATGGTACACAGCTGAATGTTAAAGCAGATGAGGGGTGTAAGAGCAGTCAGTTAAATTCTGAAGCATTTGCATACTGTGACATTTTAGAACTGGAGAAGTGTGTGTCGGGAGGCAGCCGCCTTTATGGCAACCTGTCAAGAAGTCTCTAGCTCCCTGCATTTAAAACTAAAGTCCCCCTTTCGTTAAGCACTGTGATTCGGTTTAACATTGGTTGTATTTTTAGATATTCACACAGGCTGTGCGCCTTTGTCTCCGCATATTCACTTTTCACATTAAAAGCTGGCTGGTTTTTGGTTGGTTTTTATTTATTTCTTTTCTGTCAGTTTTCACCAAGATTTTACCTTTCTGTGACACACAAATGAAGGGTTTTGGAAATACTGATGCAACACACTTTTGTACCATTAAGAGTCAACCTTTACAAGTCAAGCAGTTGTTTAAGGCCTTTTTATTTCAACAGTTATAATAGTCATAATAAGTCATAATAAGGAATCTTGCAGGAATCAAAGAAAAAAGACTTGACACTGTTGAGTATATTATGTACTAGAAACTGCAAACTAATAATATTGCTTTATTATAAAACAATTGCAAAAAAAATAAATACTGCACAACTAATCTGTCGGCTTTTGTAAAAAAAATATCATAGTTTGGTTTCAAATTACCTTGAAATAGAAACAATACAAAAACGCAAAAAAGGTACATGGTTAAGGCTATGCAGCAGACTGCAGTCTCCTGGGTTAAAACCCCATCCACCACCTTGACCTCCTCCCAAGGTGGACTTCTGCAGACTCATTGGAATCCTATTAGTGATAGATTTATAGCAACCATAATCCACTGCAAATTCTGGGTGTGGGGGGGGGGGGGGGGGGGGGGTGGTGCACGGCCTCCTGGGGAGGAGCAGGTCTGTTGTCTCCTGATCCCTCTGGAGGGTGAGAGGAAAGTGAATAGATCCCCCTACACATTACAGCTGTGATGACACTGCTCCTCCTGGGTGAACACACTGGCCTCCTCTGCTGCTGCTGTAAAGTGCCTCAGCGAAACACAAACTATAAGGCCTCCTGATAAGACAGAGCTATGGACAGCAAGGACACTTAGGAGTTACATAATCAACATTTTTGACAATGCAGTTCTCATCCATATCCGAGCAGTAAATACAACCAGGGAATATGGATTTTTCTGAAAGTTTCAACTGTCAAACTTGGCCGTGCTACAGAGTCGTTTAACACGTGATTTGAGCCCTTTTATTTTTCATTCATTCAGAGTGTAGATTACATTTTAATTGAAAAGTTGCCATATGGATTTGTCAGATTGGATGGACCCTAAGTAGTTGTTGATACAGTGGGGTATTTTTGGGCACATGTTATGGATTCCTTCTTAATGGGCTTTTCCTTCCCTTCCTTTACATTGACTGCTGTTTCTACCAATAATACATCCGCATTGCTCTGACTGCAGATAAAACATATATGAGAAGACATATATCACAAGACAGATATGAACAGCAGCAGCAGTTTATAACCTTTCCTTCTGATGTGTGACAATGACTTCATGAGATACACGAGTACATGATATGGAGGGTTGAGTCCCAGCTAAGGGCCGTAAAAGAAGTGAGTTGCTGTCAATCCATTTGCTCAGGGCTTCTATCTTAAATGGTCCTCAGAGGGGCTCTACTTCTTATTTCACATTCATGATTCTTAAAACCTCGACTTTGAATCTTAATGTGCTCCAGGTGTATTGCATGCTGGAGTGACTCTAGCTAGAGGTACTGAACAGAGGCTGATTGTGGGGGATATATAAAACCCCAATATTTGGGTGAGGACATTGCTATTACACTGTGGCACAGTGTTGGATCATATTAAACAAGTTTTACCAGTTGTAATAATCAGCCCAATAATCTTAGCCTCAGCCTGTGTTATTGCTCTCCTCATATGGTAATATCCCTGTCAGACAGTCTGAGACTCTCTCTGAGACAAAGTTTCGAGATGGCTGTACGCTGCTCTTTATCAGGTACAGGGGGCTAGAGAAAGGCCTGTGGCCCCCACACAGTGCTCACTGCTGCAGCAGGAAACCAGGTGGGGAGGAGCATCTCCCAACCTAATATTTTAATTCAATCAATGTAGCTGTTCGGCAGCGAAAGCTGTGTGCAAACAGAAATGTATCTATTTATTCTTTGTTTACTGTACCAGTAACTTATCTTTTTAGTTTGGAAGTACACACCCAACCTGTTACTCTCGCTACCTTTTCACATCCAGGCAAAGATACTCATAACTGCAGGGCACAAAGGAGGACACTGCTCGCTTCCAAGCGTTGCCTTGAAAAGCCAATAAGATTAATTGTGTTTGTATTTGAAGCCTCCATTAGACAGTGTGCAGACCTCCTTCGGGAGGAAATAGGAGATATGATACAATTCGATCGCTCAACGGTTCAAAATTCAAAGCTATTCACTCTACTATACGACAAAGAAAAACATCAAATCAGCAAATGTTTGAAATTTCAGCCAGATAATTTACTGAAACAATGAAATGATCTCTAAAACATGTGTAAAATAGTTGAATTTCTATTGATTGAGAAAGTAATCACAGCTCCAGTGTGCTGGTTTTCCAACTTCTTCCCGACGTTGTTCTCCTGAGGTTAAATGTTTTCAGTCCTTTAAATCCAGCTGCTACTTAATGATGTCGGTTCACGCTCACCGCTCAGTGACAATTTCTGTCTGCCACTGTCACACTGGATGTTTGAGAAGACAGGGAATGTTAGCCCCTTCACTTTGTTCTTTTTATTCAGTAAAAGCTAAGGTCATAATACTATTACTTTGCCACTTACCTGTATCGGTCTGTTATCAGGTATTTTACTGGGATGTGTGGTATATGTATTCCTGCTAAGCCCAGCATTGTCAGCACTCCTACTCATTAGTCATACACTTCTGTCATATTCATTGAATGTGTTGTAACTCTGTTCATCTGTACACATGACATCCTTCTGTCCATCCAGGGAGAAGGTTCCGTTGCTCTCCTGAAGGTTTCTTCCCTTTTTTCCCTGTCAAAGGTTATTTTTGGGGAGTTTTTCCTGATCCGATGTGAGGTCCTGGGACAGGGATGTCGTATGTGTACAGATTGTAAAGCCCTCTGAGGGTAATTTGTAATTTGTGATGTTGGGCTATACAAAATGAACTGAATTGAATTGAATAAACAGAGCCCTGGTACAATAGGAGTAGCGTAAAGCCTTAGTAAGCCTAACATGCAACGTAGTTTAGGAGAGAGTTAGCTGGAGAGCTAACAATTACACGCACTGCTATGTTTATGCTAACGCTATAGCTTATGGTATTACTTCCTGTATGCCAGCCCTCTAAAGTCACTGGAGCAGATACAAATGTTCTAAAGTAAGATGTTTTCACAACAGGAGCTCATTCAATAATTATGTTTCTTTATTGACGTTTCTGTGAAGACACTGTGAGAGAGAATTACACGGAGAGATGAATACTGTTAAGTTAGAAGATGTTAGTTATTGAGCATAATTAATACCGGTTTGAAAGTAACGAGACAAGTTCATACTAGTATACATAAGAGCAATGTTAAATACTTAACTTTTACTGACCTGTAATCCCTGTAAAAAAAGTGAATTGGAAGAAAACCTGTGAAACGAGAATTCAGATGGTATGGAAAGTAATGCGTGTTCGACATGAGATGTCAATAGCAGTGAAATGTTTGTTAAGATGAGTTTATTTTTAGGTATGGTTTTCATTTATAGAAGGTAGTAAGCATAAAGAACACCAGCCAGTAGAGCAGAAGGAAGCTGTCACTACCTGATGAGTGAGTATACATGGACCTAACCTGTATTTCATATTACAACAGAAATGAAATGTGTTGCACCAGTTTGTGAGCCACGTGTCATTCTTGGCCCTGTAACACGACAAACATCTGCTTTAACTTAGAGAGCTGTAAAAGCGGTCATATTTCAGTTTGTGGGTTGATTTGCACTCCAGATACCAAACCGTATGAAACATTTTGTTTTTCACTACAAGCCCTCTTTTAATCAATACTTCCCTATTGACATGTTAATATTTGTACTGATTCCTTTTGGTGCTTTCTTTATTATTACACCAGGTCAGCTGAATAAAGCCAGAGCCCTTATTTATGAGATGTTGTATTGTATTCAGCGATGACATCCCGCCGACACCTTTACCGCTTTCCCCTGAGAAATGGAACATTTTACTTTTGTTCTGCGAAGAGGCAGAGGAGCAGATTAACAGCTCGGCATGAAATGCTTTCAGACATCATGGTTTATCAATGGGCCCGCTATGGCACAAAACACTTCCGGAACTAGCTAAAAGGTTCCTGAGTGAGGAGCTGTCCTCCAGAATACAATCTGATGTGTACTTTAAATCTTGAGTCCCGTTAATTTTCCCACGTGACGGGACTCGCAGGTAGAGCACTTCTACAGCTTGGATGTTACAGGTCACAGAATGAAGGGGATGTTTCAGGTCTTTTGTTTACAACATATGTTACTTATCTTATCTTCTGAATTCTCACACAACTAAGGGGCCATGAATAACGTTCATGGTCTAAGGGAACTTCGAGGTGAATAATAACAGACCTGATCTCAAGGAAAATAAAGGTGGGGGCTTGGCCAAGCCTCCACTAACCCCCTCCTGTCATAAAGTGTTTGTCACAGGGTATAAAGGACAGAAGCAGAGACAAGACCTTTGAGTAGCAACTTGGAAATATGACTTGTGCGTGATTTCTCTCTCCTCCTTCTGGCAAGAATAAAACACCGGAATAACGTGTCAAGTAGAATTTTTCTAACAAGTGGTGTATAAGTGGATGTAGTCCCCCGTTGGTTTGGGGACTGCCGGTTTGATGTTTTTTTGCAGCCACTAAACGGAAATGAACATATTTGTAATGTGGAGGAGTGACTTAGAGTTGCTGGATAGAGCTCTGGTAGCAGCAACGATCTGTCAATCACAGTAAGCCCGCACGAAAGCATCCCCGGTTTTATGGTCTGACTCTAAATTGATCATCATTTACTAAATGAACATCATGCTGTATTGAAGATGACTTGAAACTAGAGATTGAAACCATAAACTCATGTTTACAATGTTTATTGAGGGAAGGATTCAAGAGATTCTCCTAGACTTCTATAACCCTGGCGGTCATTAGAGAGAATTAACGTTTTAAGACATGTCTGCATTGGTTGCTGCCTGGGTTGAACATGAACAAGTTAGATTAATTATTTGGTGGAAGCTTGGATTGTTTGCCTTTGTTTTATTCTCCAGTGTGGAACATAACTTGCTCTGGAAGCATAAGTAACCGTGGCGATTTAGCCCAGAAAGAAGTGAAACAGAACGTTTCCTCGTTAACCATAAATCCTGGTGGTACAGGTCTCTAGTCTGAGTGCTGGAAGATGGTGAGAAGAAGCATTGAAGCAGTGCAACTGTCACTTCTATAAATACAGCAGATAGTCATATCCATGATGACTAGCATCTTATAAGGACAGATGTTATCTATGAATGTATAAATGTTAACCACTGACTTGATACTGGCTATTCAACTCTGTTTAGAAGCTGCCGTGAAAATAGTATTTCACTGTGACAGGATGTTTTAGTTCTACGATGGGATTCCAAAGCAAAGGAACAGACTATCAGGTGTCACAGTGAAGAGCAGAGCTGTACATCACTGTGGCATCAGTATGATAGAGAATATGCATCGATTCTGAATACATCCAGGTAGTAACATATTTCAAGTGTGACGTTTACTGGCTTTCTCTTTGTTCTCTGTGTTCCATGCAGATTAACCTAGTGGGCATTGTGCGTTCCTGCAAGCGTAATACGAGGCTGTTATGAAAGGTGTTTATTAAACCTTTGCTTTGGTAACACTGACGTTCGCCGTATCCGTGGCTGGCAGAAATGTACAATGGCAAAAAACTAATTCTTGTTACTAACGCTGAACTGCATGAGGTGTTTTTTTACTCCTAAACTGAAGTTTTGGCCCGATACCTGCAGCTATTCATCGAGCAGCCCATTGTAGCCACTTCTTCTTTTCCAGTACATCCTTGCAAAAAACTAAAAATGATGTGGCACTGAAGAGCAATCAGTTGCCGTCAGTAAACATTATATGTCACATAAAATCTGATGCTCATTTTCTCATCTAAATATGATTGGTTACCATGTTGTTTGAAAGTGGGAAACATTGTTCTTTTTAGAATATCTGATTTTCTCAATTGCAAATAATAACTTTGTCATTCTCGAATTAAATGTCAAAGGATTTATAACTCCAGAGTGGAGTAGATAAGAATATTATTAGTATTTCAAAGACCCTGTGTGGTTTAAGCCGCTGTTTAAGCGTTGCATTCAACCAAATATCAGAATAGGAATATGAACCAATAGCATGCAGTTTTTTCTTGGAGCCGGGACAGTACTACAGGTGAACAATTAAAAAAAGTAAAGTTTAATTCAATTGCTGGTGAAACATGCTGCTGGAAGTGTGAGATGGACTTCTGTCAAAGACCGCTTCTATTTCTTACGCTATCCTGATTTGAAATGCAAACTAACCGACAAGCTGCATTGCTGTGTGATTGAAAGGCAGTGTCTGCAGATGCAGCGCAGATGAGGAGGATGAACATGTGACTGCTGAGATGAGAGGGACACATTTCACAGCGAGGGCAATTTCACAAGCAAAATATAAAGCAGAGTCATTTTCTGAAGCAGTTAAATGTTGCCTTGTGCCTATAGCTACAGTAATTGGCAACTATTTCAAAGGCTTTCAGCTTCATTGACTGCATGTTTTAAAGTGCTGTCACGTTCCCTCACAAACGAAAGAGCCACTAAAAGTCACTATTGTGTGATGTGCAAGTCTACGTGTTCACCAACATCATCTGCAGACAGAAAGCACAGCTTGTTCTCCATCAGGCTGATGTCAGTCTACACAGACAAGAGAATGAGAGTCAAAATCATATTGTTTTTCTTTCTTCCAGATTCACTCCCCCACTTTCCCTCCTGAAATCTGTAGAGTTGTAATAGGTTTTTTTGATTTGCACATGCACATAAAGATAGTCTTATGTTTTATATTAATACATAATGGAAGTATGATAATTAATAGTGAATATTAGTTAAAATAGTCTGCAGAAATATGTTGTAAAGCATGAGATTATCATAATCTATTATTGAAACTGTTGATAAATGTATGCATTATAATTGTATGATGCATGAGAATGAATGATAGTCTATTAGTTAGAGATGTTGTTAAAATTGACAGCGGAGTGGGAACCCGTGACGTTTTATACTGAAGGCAAGATGAGAGGTTTTATTGTGAAAAGAAACTCTTTGTCTTGACCGGAAGTGTGACCCCGTGATCTTTACTATGGCCTTAAGCCAACCAAAAGGTGATGTGTATTCAACCCAACGAATTACTAACATTTAAAGGTGTTAAAGGCGTGACTGAAAACTGATAAAAGGGATTTGTGCTGAGGGAAACGTTCTCTTTTAACTTTGCTTTCGGCTTGAGACAGCTCCCTACTTCACGAGAGAAAGTGATTTAGTCTGTGGAAGTCCGTTCAACCGGCCCTCACGATCGTGAACGTATTATTTTGTCTGGTACTTTTTGCCATTAAATATTGTTAATTTTAAACATATTGAATCTTGACTTTTCCTTAAGCCCGAGGCGTCCAGTATACACAGCTCTCACCTTTTTCTACAATTTGGCGACCCCGGCGTGAGACTGGTTCGCCTCGTGCATTAAAAGGCAATCATCATCAACATCCACATGAATATTAAAATAATAATAACAACCTTAACAGTTTTAAGGACTAAACTTGATAGATTACCGCAAGCATGTATTATAATAATTAAGAAGATGATTCGAAGCCCACAGTTGCGAGACGCATTTCAGAGTTTGAAAATGTTACTTGCTTCAGAGATGCAAGAGATGGATTAAAACTGAAAAACTCTCACAGTGCCATCACATACTGTATATATCCAGCTGCGCAGTACAGAAATAAGAAATAAGTCTTCCAGAGTTTTGTGTCAAGTTATGCACTGGTGACAACTGCATCAGGAGTAATGGCAAATAGGCATAGTCAGAAATATAATCTGCTTGTACATAGTCAAAATGCACTTTAACTCTATGGGAAAACTGTAGAGGCCAGCCACTTGAAATTCATACCCATGACACCTTGTAATAGGCTTGAATTACTGTGAAAAGCTCAGCAGGCTAGGCCCTTGCTTTCTATACTTTATCTGCTTGTACATAGTCAAAATGCACTTTAACTCTATGGGAAAACTGTAAAGGCCAGCCACTTGAAATTCATACCCAGGACACCTTTTAATAAGGTTGAATTACTGTGAAAAGCACAGCAGGCTAGGCCCTTGCTTTCTATACTTTATCTGCTTATAAATGTTTAATAAGCAATACATAACTATATGAAAACTAAGTGCAAGCCACTTGATGTTCATAAACATAAAAACATTGTGATAAGGTAATTTGTGATATTGGGCTGTATAAAATAAACTGAACTGAACTGTCCCTTTAACTTGAGCAGCCAATCAGAAGCAACCTCATTGAGAAAAGTCAGTCACTTCTTTCCCCTGCTGCAGGTAAGTCACAACTTATTTCTGTCCCCTAATTTAATGTAAATGTAATGAAATGTATCATTTCTTCTGCATAATTAACTTATTAGAGAGGTTTATGTGTGATATGTCGAAGTTAAGCATGCTTTAGGCTTCTCCCCCTCTTACAGGTGGAGCATGCTGTAGACACATGTTATTTAGGCTAAAGGTCAAGCATGCTTCTCCCCCTCTTACAGGGGGAGCATGCTTGATCTTTTACCTCAAGATAATGTGCTCATGTCCCTCATAAGAAGCTCAATATGTATATTAAAGGTTTTTTTAAGTGTTTTTCTTTAAAATGTTTAATTGATTAATCTTTTTTGACTCAAGGATGTCTCTTTTTACTTTCACTTTCCTTTCAGAAATGGCACCATCAAAAAAGGTCACTTTTTGCCCACTATGCCACAATGTGTACGCAGCCTTGTCCCACCACCTCAAAAGGGGGCATTATATAAATAATTTAGAGGAAAGGAAAATACTTCTGGGCCTTTCTAGGGAACGAATAAATTACAGGAATGTAAAATGTCCAGTCTTGGGATGCTCCTACAGCAAATCAAGACTGGACAAGCATATAGTCCAGGGCCACCCCGAGCTCAGTGAAGATGAGCTTAAATCTCATCTGAAATCTCTAAGATATCAGGTAGCCGTCAAACTGCTATCTGATTTAAGAGCAACAGACCCCGTGATACCGTTGCAGACAACGTTCGACCTTGAGCTGGAGGACGAGGACGAACACCTTGTGAGGGAGGAGGAGGAGGAGGCCTGCACAAGTCAAAGATGCAGGAAAAGACTGCAGGAAAATATTACCCTGAAAGCCAAACTGGGAAATGTTGAGCTGGCTCTATCCAAAGCCCTCCTTTTAGCCAAAATTGTGAGTGCGGTTGGCTATAAGATGAGAAGCATCATACTGGGTGTCAAAATAATGTTAATTATACCCTCTTTATTTCCATTTTTCTTCTTCCTCAGAAGAAGCCAGTTGCAGCTAAAGCTAAAGCCAGGCCCCTGGAGGAGCCGGAGGTGCACGAGGAGCAGGTGGAGTCGGAGGTGCACGAGGAGCCAGAGGTGCACGAGGAGCAGGATGAGCAGGTGCCGGAACCCCAAAAGAAGATGCCCCGTGATGTGAAAAGTGCTCGAGCACAGACCTTCCGGGGCAGCGGAAGAGGCTTTGGCATGCGGGACCTACCCTTCCCTAAGTCGATTGGTAAGAAAGAAAAGTACATTCTGTGTTTGTTTGTGTGTGTGTGTGGTTTAAGACTCTATTTCAATGTTGAATTATAAACAAATCCTTTTGATTTTCTCATCACAGTCGCCTACATGGATGAGTACAAAAAGTTCCTGGAAGGAAGTGCGCCATCGGCGAAGAGGAAAGACAACGCAATGTCAAAATGCAGCCGGGTAAAGTCGTTCCTTTACTTTCTGTCATCTGGGACAACAGATGTCAGCACCTGGAAGTTCCTGGACAACATTCCAGGGATACGGAGGTAAGCCTTGTTTTCAGAAATGGAGCGCTTATGACACAAGACTGATGTGAACAGCGAATAAATCTGTGTTTCTTTTTGCAGCTACTCCACCAGCCTCCTGGCAGAGGGAAAGCTTATTACCACTGCAAACTTTTACCTGCGGAACATTGCAAGTTTCTGCCTGTATTTCGAACAGACTCCGCCGCGACACTGCCGACTATCTAAGTCACAGATAATCGGCATCAAAAGACAGATCAACTCTACCCTGACCGGCCTATCCAAGGATGTGCTTCTGCACCAGATAAAGGTAAAAGCCAACAAAATGAGGGACTTGATATCCAGAGAGAGCCTCCGCAAGTGCCAGATGCTGGCCAAAGAAAAAATTCCCAAACTACTGGGTAAGACAGTTGGCATATCTGATTGCGTGCAATAGAGATGGAAATAAAAACCTGTCTCTCTCGCTCTCCAAGGTGCTGAATGTGATTTTGTTCTTCTTCTCTCTTTTTCCCTGTCCTCTCAGATCAAATGGAGAAAGACAACGCCCAGACTGTTCGCTATACATTTTATGGCTATTTCTCTGCTCTGGTATGTTCAATATACGGTCACCGGCCAGGCGTGTTGACCAACATGACGGTGGAGGAAGTGAAGAGGGCCAAGATCTTTGGTGACGAGACAGAAGGCGACGGCTACCTCATTTGTGTATGTACCAGGTTCTACACTCAAGTGCCTTCATCAACTGTGTGTTTTATTTTAAATGTTTGATGTGGTTTTCTGTGTATTGCAGGTCGACGATCACAAGACGACAAAAGATTTCGGGGCTGCTCAGCTATTTTTGACCGACGACGAGTTCAAGTGGCTGGAGAGGTGGCTGGAACTGCGGGCCCTGTTGAAGCCAAAGAACAACAGGGTCTTTGTGACGGCCGGCCACGGGCCCATCAAAAATTTGGTCCGATACATGCAGACTGCATGGGTGGAGATGGACCTGCCTGGGAGGCCCACCTTCACCGACCTAAGAACAGCTGTGTCTGGACATGTAAGTTAGTTTATTCACTCACTCTCCCCCTGGTGCTTTGTTACAACAACACTTGGCTGGCTTTACCAACAAGTTAAAACATATTGTGCTTCTCTTTTTCACTCTTTCCAGGCCAAAAACCACCATGCGCCCAGAGTGAGGGATGAACTGGCCAAACTTATGTGCCATTCGACTGAAACCGCTGACCGTTTCTACGCCCTCAACCTGCAGAAAGGGCAGGTCAAAAGACTGAGGGAGCTTTTCGAGGAGGTGGTCGCCAAGCCGACGGAAGAGGCCATCGTCGGATCCTCCGGGCTAAAGCGGACCAAGAAGACCCTGAGGGCCAAAGAATCAACAAGAGAATCAACAGAGGACGACACAGACACGGAAACAGAGGTGCAGTTCCAGGAGTCGGGAGCATCATCATCAGATGATGAGTCTGTTGACCTCCACGAGGATGGTGAAATGAATGCTTTGGTGAAAATGGTAAGTAAAGATAGGTTGTTTAAAGTACATGACAGTTGTGTAAAAAAAGAATCTGTAATAATCAATGTGTTTTTGTTTGTGCTTCCTCAACTCCAGAAAAGTTCGAGGGAATATTCAAGAAGCAACTCAAAGTGAGGATCAGCCCCTTTAAGACTGCCCTGCAAACTGCAGACTCAATCAGGGCCAAATATCACAAACTAGCACACACACCCAAACCCTGATTGTGATTCTGTCTAATTGTTCTTATTGGTGTTGTAATTAATGCATGTTCTTAATAATTGTTCTTATTGATTTTGTGTAATTGATGCATGTTCTTAATAATTGTTCTTATTGATTTTGTGTAATTAATGCATGTTCTTAATAATTGTTCTTATTGATTTTTGTGTAATTAATGCATGTTATTAATAATTGTTCTTATTGATTTTGTGTAATTAATACATGTTCTTATGTTTAATAATTGTTGTTGTTCCATGTTTTAAAAATGTTGAATTGGTTTTAAATAAATAATTGTATTTTGCAACCATCAATCACTGTCCTCCTGCTTATTCAAATAAGTTAATTGATTTGCACATTGGTACACTTGGACTAACCATGCACTTTAGACAGGGCCTGCAATGAGGCTATGGGGTTAATTTAATTCAGATTGAAGGTTTTCTTTTTAGTCATGGTAGAGCAATATCCTCGCGCCAGGAAAACAAGTCTTTTAATTCAGATTAATTACTTTAAAGCAACTACTTAGAGAGGTGCATTCTTTTCCTAAATTAAGAGGATCAACTGACTACGGATGCCCGAAAGTTTGGGACCAATCAGAGCAAGTTAGGGGCCCCAAAACAGGGTCAATTTGGGCCTAAACCCCTCAAAACGGGACTTTTCGACTACATTAGTGCAGCCGGCCATTTAGTCCAAAGGTCCGGGGAAGCTGCTTGATGGCCTTGCCCTTCTGGGCTTCGTACAGGGGCCGTATCAATTGCAAAGCTCTACAAGTTCTCAACAGTCTATTCGCTACTGATGTTCCAGACATTTCTGCCTGGAACTGAAGGACTCCACAAGTTCCTTCAGAAAGACTTTAGACCTGGAAGAAGCTTTTATTAGCAAACAAGCTGTATGTGACACACTGACGGGCCAACGCACAGATGTATTTGCCACAGAGCTGTATGAGAGAACAAAGGCCCTGTGCCACACCCACAGTATCCCATAACCAGATGCTAAGGCATACACAGAGGAAAATGGAGGATTTTTTGTTGGAGACAACCTTGGGTTCAGGCACAGAGCTGATCAACTCACAAAGCTTTTCCCCTGTGTGGACATGATGGTTAGTGAGCTTGAACTACGATTTTCCAGTGTAGATGCAGGCCTTCTAAAAGGCATCCAGCCCTAAATCTGAAAACTTCTTGAGTGAACCACACTTGGATGAGCTTGCAAGCACTACAGCATTGATCTGAAAAAAGAGGAGGTTCTGGTGGCCAGAAACATCCTTGCCTGCAAAACAGACGCTGGATGTCCACCCCAAGATGTTAGCTGTGCACAACCTCCTAGATTCAGACATGTTTCCCTCACTGAGTTGCCTTAACAGTGACTGTGAGCAGATGCTCCTGGCTGCGTACAATAATGGGGCAGAAAAGGCTTCACAGTCTTGCAGCCATGTGAATTGAAAGTGACATACTAGGGGGGCTGAGTCACATCAGACTGAAAGACAGTCAAAGAAACAGAAGGCATTCTTTAATGCTTCCACCCACTAAGTAGTCATTAACCTGTGATTCCATACCTGTCAATGTCCCTATGACCTCAGTACCTCAGAACAGGAATAGAAGGCACTGAACATTCATGTTTTCTCAATGGCACGACTATGGCCAAGGAAACATGATTACAAGTGACCTGGAGTCATTTGTGTGCAGAATGGACCATGAATCACACTTTATAGCAGAGGCATGTGAATGGGATTGAGAGTATTGCACCTTTTAGGTACATGGTTGATCAGTGGTACTGAAATCTCCTGTGCATTGGATTCTATTTTTTAAATAATTTGAATGTATGTGTTTTTTGTTTTTTTTATCTGCCTCTAATGCTATCCTGTATCTAGTCCTATAGTGTTTTTCTGTGTACATTGCAATCCTATTTTGACTTGATTATAGTGAATGTATTGGGTGCCTTCCATTTCAGGCCATCATACAATATTTATCATTTCATAATTAAGATTTACTAATGTTTATTTTTGTTGTTCATGTTTTTTCTTTCCATTGAGAATGGTATATTTGACACTGAACTAGTTCATCTTTATCTCAGTGATAGTGTCCAAATGGCCATAAAATATCACTGGTATGTAAAAACTACATGGACAACAAAATATTAGGATTTGGGAGTGATGCAGATATGAAAGCTAGTCTTTCCTTTACAAGCAGGAACATTATTTCTCTCTCTATAAAATATCATATTTGTGTTGTGAAATTCTGTCTCTTGTGTTATCATATATCGAATGCAAGCAAAACTAAAGAGCAAAATCACACTCTCTTTCTGATTGAAACAATGGATATCCGCAACCCAAAAGAAAATTGTGCACAAACATGCTACTGCCCCCCCTTTCTTTGAATCATAGAAACGCCCCTGGACTTACCCATACATAGATGCATGTCCATCCGGGGAGAGGGATCCTCCTCTGTTGCTCTCCTGAAGGTTTCTTCCCTTTTTTCCCTGTCAAAGGTTATTTTGGGGAGTTTTTCCTGATTCGATGTGAGGTCCTGGGACAGGGATGTCGTATGTGTACAGATTGTAAAGCCCTCTGAGGCTAATTTGTAATTTGTGATATTGGGCTATACAAAATAAACTGAATTGAATTGAATAGATGCTGGAATTGGCATACAACATACACTAGCATACCTGTACTTTGTTATGAGTTTAATAAATAAAAGCTTTGTTCATTTACAAAATACATTTTTTTTTAAACTAATTAGATTAGATCGATATTATTTTTGTGTATGTTTTTGGAAGTAAAAGGTTTTTTCGACAGGATTTTAAAATTAATTTTTTTTTAACTGCACTTACAAGTTGGTCCTTTGCAGTTTCTGCCAGTGTTACATGTGTGACTTGGGCCTCGGCCCATTAGTTATGTTATGTATGTTAGGGCTGCACGGTGGTGTAGTGGTTAGCACTGTCCCCTCACAGCAAGAGGGCCGCGGGTTCAATCCCCGGTCGGAGCGGTCCTTCTGAGTGGAGTTTGCATGTTCTCCCCGTGGCAGCGTGGGTTCTCTCCGGGCTCTCCGGCTTCCTCCCACAGTCCAAAGACATGCTGCAGGTTAATTGATCTCTAAATGTCCCATAGGTGTGAATGTGAATGGTTGTATGTCCCTACATGTGCCCTCGATGGACTGGCGACCTGTCCAGGGTGTCCCCTGCCTTCGCCCTATGTCACCTGGGATAGGCTCCAGCGCCCCCGCGACCCTAATGAGGATAAGCGGTATTGAAAATGGATGGATGGATGGATGGATCCCTGTCTGATTCTACAGTTTCCGCCCACTACCACGCCCCTCTCCTTTGGCTCAGCTGGGGCTCGTTGCCCTAAATGCTGCCAGCTGTTTTAAGGACCATGGCATTCCCTGGCGGGTTGTCAGATCATTCCGGTCACCAGTCTGGTTCCTTACCGTGTGTTGGGAACACCAGGTTTCTACCGATCCCGTTCGTACCAAGGACTAGAGTTCGGTTGAGTTGCCCTCCCGTCTCCAGCGAAGGAAGACTCACTTCTGGATCCGCTGGACTATTCTGATCATTGTTTTGTTTGTTTTATTCTTTGCTGTTTTTTAGTGATGGCGAGATGAAGCCTCATGAGGCATCGAACCACTTCAGCCAATTGGTTCGAGAAAGGGTTCATTACTCGAAGCTTCATGTGCACACGACACCACCTAGTGGCCAAAAGTATAATCACAGGCAGCTGTATCTGAACCACAATGTGATGCATTGAATTGTTGTGTCTGTTATGGCTGTTGGGAATGACTGAATTACAAAAATGTATGCCCAAATAATTTCTGTAAATAAATGATCACATATGTGCATAATAAAATATGTTTTGAATGTATCCTGTGTGTGAACATTTTCCCAAAATGGTAGTGTCATATGGTAAGGCAGGTGGTGTAATAATGTTATTATGTCACTTTAGGGAAATGGCATGGGCTTAAGCAGGCAGGACAGTGAAAGTGCTTGTGGAACTAGGAAAAGAGGACTGAATATGCTTGTGGAACTTGGACAGTGATGTACAGGACAGGGGACATTTTATTAATTTTTATTCAGAAATAACAGTTTCTCAACAGTTTTTGGTTTTAAACGATTCCTTTTTTGGACACAACCTCTCCGGCCTTTGAAAACACCCTTTCACAGGGTACAGAAGACGCTGGCGTGCACAAAAACGCAAGAGCTAGTCTATATAAATGTCACCTTATTAGTGATTCCCCATTCCTCCATCAAGGAGGCTTTCACACGAGCTATATTTTCAGCAGTGTGTGATTGGGGGAATGCCTGCACTCCTAACAGCACTGAACTGAGCTTGGTATTCTCACCCACAAAATGGCATGTTACTGCCAGGTAGGCATCCATATTGATGGATGTCCACATGTCAGACGTAAGGCTAACAGCAACCACCGTTTCCATTTTAGCCTTAGCCTTCTCCTTAGCCAACTCATACTTGGCCTCCACCATGGCCTTCAGAGCCTAAAAGAAAAAATATATAGTGCTGAACTGTGAGACACAAAGTACTCTTGTTTCATGCATGCACCCACCCATACACACCTGCCTTGTAGGGATAACATAATTAGGATCCAGTTTAGACACAAATGCCCTGAATCCAACATCATCCACAACAGTGAAAGGCTGTGTGTCCTTCACTATCATGGAGACGAGGGCTTCATCCAGCTCTTGTTTTCTGGTGGCTGGTTAAAAGAGAATACATACAGTGTCTGTTACCTGTCTTTATTTGCACAATAAACAAAAGTGAACAGGGACAAATTGTGATGGTGCATTTGTATTATTGTAATGACTTACCATGGCTGGGTGAAGCTCCAGTTTCCTCCTTATTCTCATGCAAGGCACGGTAATGCCTTAGCATGGATGAGGTGTTGTTATTGTACCCCAACTCCCTGGAGCACAATAAACACCGCACCTTTAAATAAAATAAGAAACTGTGCAAAATACCGCAGTCACGTGGTACAGCCGGGTAGCGAGGCTTCGGACGTCATCATTTTTGGCTCCTCCCCTACATGAAGCAAGCCTCGATACGCGCTTCGAGGAAACGCCCCCTCCATTACTCGACACACGCTTCGAAGCGTCGGCACATCTCGTAACAACACTACTGTTTTTTCCCCCCCGACTCGTTAGGAAAATAAAGATCCTCACTTTGAGTTTTGCAAACTGCTGCGTGAGCGTGCGTTTGGGTCCACCACACCACACAACCATAACAATATATCCCAAAAATTGACACAGAAAATTCTGTTAAATCACCATAACTGTAAAAGAAGCATCACACATACGACAGGAAAAAAACATCAATTTTAAATTTTGTATGGAGGAATACTGTATTTGTTAGCTATTTGATCTCCATATTTTTACGGATTTCAAAGATTCAATATGCAAAGTCAAGTATGGCAATGCAACTCTGTTCACCATTAAAAGGTTGAACATGTTTATTTTTAGCTAGTTCTGTCCTTTTTTATGAAACATTATTTTTACTACATACACTGAGTAAAGACCAATCATTCATCAATGCTGAGTGTCTCAATGTTAATGGCTCCCCACGCGCACATTCATGACGAATCAGATCTGACCCTAGTCCCTTGAAAGTGTTTTCTGTCTTACCCTTTCTGGTGTTGAATAAAAAAGCAGAATATGATGATGAGTCTCGACTTTTCTGTTCAATAAAAGTACTCTCCTCTCGCTCCAAGTTCAAGTTAGCTCCAGTGAGAAGATGGCTAATGTGATCCAGAATGTCACAGATTCGGTCCGAGCAAATTCCCTCTTCATGACAGTGAGAAAAAAAAAAGAAAACTGGGAGATGTTTCCTCCGAGCGATCAATGCGCCGCAGGGCTGCTGTGATCACCCATCGATCCACAAACCAATTTATGCCAAAAAAGTTGTTATGCTTTGACTTTGTCAGCATCAGTTTTACTTCTGTTTGACAAGACACATTATGTACCTCTGTGTGTGTGGAGGCTTTTTAGCTTCGGAGAACACCATCAGCTCTGCTCGATCAATATTATAACACTTACTCATGCCAGTTAGGCCCCCCAAAAAAGAGTGTATTTGTTGATCATCTGTTGCTCTCTCCAGCTTTCATCCATCCAGCCCTCCAACGGGAAGGACAGATTCAAAGAATCCCCTCATGGTTAGTGGAAATATAGAAAGCAGTGTAACAATGCAGCCTTGGAGTAAAAGAGCGATGTACTGTGAAGTTGGAGGACTGTGGGTGGTAGAGTACGGAATGTCTCAGCAGTACAGGAGGACGATGATAGTCTACAGCAGGCATGTCCAAAGTCCGGCCAGATTTCATACGGCCCGCAGCTTCGGTCTTATAATGTGTTAGTTATGGCTCGCAAGCTCTGTCAGAATAAATAAATCATACAAATGTAAAGATGTAATTCCTCCTTTCACCACACGGTGGCAGCACCGTTCTAAAAGGGGCGTTCACACCAAATGCGTCGCAATGTTCCGCGCGTCTGTATCCCATGTAAAGTCAACACACAGGTTTGGTTGCGAAATTCGCCGGGCGTTGCGATAGACGCGTTTTTGCGCATGCAAAATGTTCCAACGCGCAATCAGCGTTGAGATGCTCCGCCCGTTGGGCTGCTGCTGCTCTGGTAGCGCTGGAAGCGGAAGTTATCGAGGCGGAGTCGGTGAAACTCCCCGAGCTGTGTGAGCCTACGGGTGATGTTATGAACCCAGGCACGAGGGCGTCAGATGTTCCGACATTTATGGGATGTCCACAACAAGTATAAAGCAGAACTAGTGGTTATTTCGACTGTGGTGAATGGCGGAAATTATAACTGTTTTTACGGAGATGAGCCATGGAGATAAGCCACGCCCCCTTTTCGCGTCTAACGCCTATACTCACGCGAGTAAAGCAGCGCAAATATTCGCGCCGCGTTTGGTGTGAACGCACCATAATGCTATCTGGCTCTGCATCCGGGCCGCGAACACTTCTCGAATCATTTCTGCCATGGCGACCACAAAAAAAAAAGAGAAAAGTTGACTGAGGGCCGCCGCTTTCAGATTTTCAAATTCACTTGTTTTAAAGTTTAATGATAACAGACCACTTTGCACTACTTATAACTCCTGTTTATAATGTTCATGAGGCAAAGATATTTAACGCATGGAAATTGAAGGTATTCTATACAGTTCAATGTTATCTGACTGAATGAAAGGCAGAATTGTGTTTTTAGAGTTGTTCACGTCTGCCTGAGTGGCTTATATTTGGTTACATTGTCATTTGAAAAATAAAGGTCATTGTGACAATGAAAATTCTTTTATAACAGTGTGTATTTTCATGTAACTTTTGTGGTTAAAATGTCAGAAGGAACTATTGGCCCCCGGGCATCTTCACTTTATCAAATTTGGCCCTCTTTGCAAAAATGTTGGACACCCCTGGTCTACAGCCTCTGGCAGCGGTTGTACCCAGTTCTTTTCCCTACAGCTGATCAGAGGACCACGAAGCCACTTTGACCTAGCCAGGCTTTTTGTTCATATAAACTATGACTAAATATGTTGGTCAAAGACCTTTTTGCTATCACTAAGATGAGACGGCACCGCCATTAAACACGAACCGTGACAATATCAACAGGCTATAAATATTTACCAAAATCTAACACACTGAAATACACAAAGACAACAACATAGAAAGATCTCGTTCTCATTATTCTAAGATCTTTTGTCATCATTACCAGATCCCAACCGTACCCCTTTTCCGAAGCCAACTTCGGCCGAGATAACTCTAACTAGGGTGAGCGGAGTGCCCTAGTTTGGTCAGCAGCAGGTACCGGTTCGGAGAAGGCTTCGAACATCAATAATTGCCAAATCATAATAATAAATAATAATAGCAACTACTGAATAGGATACAGATCCAGGCTACACAGGATAGCAGAGCTCACCTGGAACTCTAGCTGTCCAATAGAAATGGCCCTGTCTTTTTCCTGAGTATAGACTTCTGCTGTCCATGACAGGGAACATCGCAGTCCCTTTCAAGTTCTGATAGATCCTACTGCATCAGAATCATCACATGTTCTGAAGGATCTCCAAAGCTATGGGAGCAATCATTGCCCTTCATTCACTTCACACATTTTCTAAAAGCTTCTTATAGGGGAAATGCTGATTTTATTCATTTCAAAACCTTTATTGAGAACTTCACATATTACAAAAGTACAAAGTACACGGACATAAATCTAAGTCATTAATAAATACATATACATATATATATATATATACATATATACACATATATATACATATATACACATATATATATATATACATATATATATATATACACAAGAGTAAACAAGAGTAATGTCCAGTATCAGGGGATAATCAACGAAAGAGTTACTTCTTTCGCCTGTTCTCCATCCACTGCTCCTTTTGAAACAGTCTCTACCGAGGGGCAGTAAATTACCCTCTTCTGACTGTGCTTAGTCTCTGCAGTCCTGAACTACCAGCCTTTTTTGCATGTGTTGTGTAGTACTTTACTCGTAAGCTTTCTGCGGGCAGGAGCAACCCTGATGGACCGAGGGTGAAGCGGGGAACAACTGCCTTGTGGCATGGGATGGGAGAAGGAACGATTGCTGTTGATGCACCAGTCGAGGGGCCACGGATGGAGCAGGAAAGAGCTGCCGCTCCGACTTCCTCTTTAATTTTGCCTGTCCGACAGTGCTGCTGGGCATATAGAAGCTGGGATATAGGTGTGCCGGGCACGGTGGGTGTTGATGCTGGTGGGTGAGTGGCACAAATAAGAGGGTGATCTGCCAGGTACATGTGACTCTGCAAATTTAGCCCTTGTATGACCTCTGAATTGTCCTGCTTCTTCACCCTCTTATTGTGCCACTGCACCAGAGTGGTATGGCTCATGACCACCAGTTGCATGGTGGTCTGCTGTATAACTATCCCATTGTCCAGAATGCACTGCCTGACTTTTCTATAGTCATTGAGGATTAGCACCCATCTGGACACCATCCCAGTCCCCTTCTTCTTGGGACTACGATGTATGAGACACAGCCTGATGAATATCGCCTCTATCAGGCAGCAGCAAGTGGGTCAGTGGTGTTAAGGCTGTCCCTCTTGACACTATCCACCCCTGGAGTGAAGTCCTGCTTATTTTAGGGGACTTGAACCTGCCCGTGTCCAGCCGACGCAAAAGCGGTCGGGTGTTGGTGTCTGATAGTAGATGAGGGCCGGGACAGGGGGCTCGTACCACAGCTTCAAATCTGTCCGCAGTTTGCCGGAGGGAAAGAGGGTGTTTGAAAACCCTCCCCTGCACAGGGAGGGTCTTTCTCATTTCACTCGGTAACCAGAATGCAACTGCAGTCCTAGCAGCGGCTAGCTGAACTCCTCCAGGCTCACCCTGTCTGGAAGATGACAACAACAAATAATAATTAGGTTTATTCATAAATAACGGCTACACAACAAATGACTTATAATAAAACAAGACCAATACAGTAAGCTGCACAGTACTCACAGCATCTTCTGCAATGCCATAGTTTCCAGCTGGGCTGGGTGTCCTCACAGAGGATGGAGGAGGAGGAGGAGGTCTGCTGGGTGTCCTCCTAGCCACTAATTGTGGCTTTAGTGAGGCAGACGTTGACCCACCAAAGCATGATTTAGCAAACTGAAAGAATAAGCAGAGTTAATTTGAAGATGCAACACATACACAATAATTCATTCTAAATTTGAATTACTAAAAAATATATTCACCATTGACACATTTAGAGCGGATTGCAGAAAAGGCTGCGCTAAGTCTGAGGCCACGGACTGAAATAGCAGCTAGAGGAGCTAGTGCTGGTGCTGAGGCTGGTGCTTAGGCTGAGGCAACAGACTGTGGAACAACAGCAGAAGATTATAACAGCATTGTAACAGACATGCAATGCAAGATGAACAATAATAATGGTAAGAAATTATATTTAGCCTGGCGTGAGTCACTCAGTGTACTACGTCTGATTGACATTATCTGCAGGATCATATATGTAAACAAGTGCGTGGTATACTAGTGACACTAATATGTAATAAGTAATTATTTTGTTATACTGTACCTTCTGATAGAGGGTGTGCCACTTCTGCCTTGAGCTGGTCCTTGCCATCTACTCCTTATTGCTCATGGCCTTGTGGCTCTTTGGTGTTGTGCTAAAGATAACATGTAAATAATAGCTAAATATAGCCACAACCATGGTATGCTGAACAAGTGCATACTTATGAGTACAGTAACGCAGACACAGCAACTGTTAGTTAAGCAAACTAGTCTGATAACATGTTGTCATTATTTAGACATGGTGTTTTCACATGTAGACATGGTGTTTTCACATGTAATCATATCAATACATATATATGTATACACAATATTCACAATTATACTGTATAATTACACTTTGTCTATAATAAGTCTGTATCAGTCGTTAAATACCAGTAATAAACTATAAGTGGTCATGCTTGCAAGACCACTGACTGCTATACCGTTGCTCCAACACATGTTATTAACATGTAGTTACAAGCTTTTAGCTCTGAGCGTTCGCTCGCTCTGCGTGTAACGTAATGTGACATCCGGATGAGAAAACAAGCTAGATGTAACGTTTACGGCGGCTATAGAATAATAAAATACACACATGTATACAGGGCCGGAGTGGGGCCACTTTCAAGACCAGCCCACTTTTTCCATGGTAGTGGAAATTGGATAAATGAAGCAACAGTTCAGCTCTTGTAAGAGTTCAGAGAATCTCGAGCTCAGAATAAAAACAACATCTCAGGTTTCAATCGGCATCCCTTTAACTATTGTCTAAACAATAAAACATTCATTCATTCTCATGCATCATACAATGAATCATTACATTTGTCAATAACAAACAGAATAATAAAACAGTGATCTTCTCTTATGCTTCATAATACATTCCTCAGAATATTCCTCAAATTAATTATCATAACTTTCTTTATGTATTAATTTAAAACATAACCTCTCTTATCTACATGTGCAAGTGTATATAAAATCCACTACAACTCAACACTATCCTGTAGTTTTTTTAAATTAATATTGGTCCAACAAATAATGTAAAGGTTAAATACAACAATAATAATCCACTTAAGATGAGAAGTTAACAAAAAATATTCCACAAGGATAGGTTGATGAATTAACAAAAGCAGAAATAAATAAATAATTTGAAACATATCCCACTCTTCAACAAAGAGGCATATTGAACTAATGTTTACAGTTCAACTCACAGTACAGTATACAGACCGTCTCATCTGCTGCTCCGAAGCTACAAAGAAAAAATAATATTACTGCATACTTCAATATTAATAATCAATATTTGCAAAGTCTATGGGTCGCCATATTTTGGGTGATATAAAAAGGCTAATATTTTAATTAAATGTAATATTTTGCTTGGGAATAGGTTGATTAATCAAGGCTACAACGTTAGCGAATAGTTACGTTGCTAATCATTAGGCCTTTGTCTCTCTTTACCAGTTGCCACTTGTGTTTGTCCTCTTGAAAATAAATCAGTAAGCTTGGCACATTTGGCAGCATCCTCCTCCAATGCCTTTCTTTTTCTCAACCTGGCTTTTTCTTGACCCCGAACGTCGGTTGTTTGACTTGGGTAAGAAAGAACTGATAAAGAGCTGTAACATCTGTTTTCCGGACGCCAGCTGAGGGTCGGCGGCTGGTTTGGCAATTGACAACGAGAGGTACCAAAAAAACAGCTGGGCTGACAACCTTTTGACTTAGAATGCCTGTGATTGGATAAACTAAATTGAGTTGTCAAAAGCAAAATAAGCCTCTGCCTGTAGTTTAAAAAGTGTTTTTCCAGAAATTGTCCTTGATCAGAGGTAAAAGCATATATTTCCATTGGGTTTTTAGTAGGGAAAGTGAATAAGTGTCCACTGTTAGGGATTTTTATTTTACGGTTGGTGTCAGTCGACCTGAAGTGAAGAGACATGAAAGTACGAGAGGCTGCTGGAGCGGACTTCAGTTGGCCGTGGAAAAGGAGATAAAGTTTGTGGGCCGCTGGAGTTGGTGTCAGCCGGCCTGAAGTAAAGAGAAATGAGTATGAGGGGCGGCTGGAGTTGGCTCCTTTTGGCCGGGACAGATTAGACATACAGGAGGCCAGACTGGGGCCTCGGGATATCATGCCACGGATGGTAGGACAGTGATCGTGCCTTTATGAAAGCTGGGGGTGCCTCAACAGTCATGAGGAGTTGCTGGAGTAGAAGGGCAACGCAGGTTTGCATTGCCGTGCTTCAGGGTGGTATGTGCGTAAGAACAGTATTGATATTGTTCTTACGTATCCACCGAAGGGCGAAGGAAGATCCCCAGTTTGTTGTTTTTGTATGTTGCCAATGAAGTGTAGGTGCGCGGTGATGCCATGTGCATGGAGGAAGGGAGGTGGAGACCAGGGCGTTCCGGGAAGGGTCTGGGTAGGCGTTCGCCTGTCCAGGCCTGGCTCCGTAGAAGACAGACAATGACCCTGGCTCGCTGGTTGCGTAGGGGTCGAGTGACGGGAGGTGCTCTCCCGGCTTGGCAGCCACCAAAGTCCAAGGAGGACGTACCCGCGCTGATGGACTGCAGACTAGCAGCTCGGCGGAGGATCGAGGGAAGTGAGGAAGCACGCGGATCGTCGGCCATTGTGGCTCGCAGCCCCGATCGTCTTCCGATGCCGTCTCGCAGCTTGGGAATGGACCCGGTGGTTGCTCCAGTGGGCCTGGTTAGTGAGTGTGTGGATGGGTCTGTGGGGTGTCCTCCGGCCCTGGGCGGGGTTCAGTGTGAACGCTGCCCCACTGTATTTGATCACAGAGAGGCCTATCCATGCATGAGCGAAGGGAGCCCACCTGGAGCATTACCTGGGGAAAGTCGGCGATGCTGCTGTGCGGAGGAAAGAGGTGAAGGGACCCAGGCTGTGGGCGGCCGACGAAGTCGCTAGGTTGGAGGCGAGGTGCCTCACGATGCCGTCCTCCCAGGAGTGTGCCAACATGGCTGGGGAGTTAAGCATCGGGAAGACCCGAGAGCAGGTGAGGGCCAAGTGCAGACTGTTGGATAAGGCCCTCAGTAGGAAACGGGAGTCAGCCGACTTGGGACCATCGCGCCAGGCAGGGAGGTGGATGCGCCCGCGAGGTTGGAGGTGCCGGAGAAAGCGGCATGCAAGGATGAATGCAGTGACAGCGGGTGGCCCGTCGGAACTCCCGATTTCGGCGGAGGACTGCTTGGAGGGAGCCATGGCGGCGATGCTGGGGTCGATCGGGACGTCAAGCGGGAGTGCGGCGTCCGGGCGGCGAGTGCCCAGCCAGAGTCCACTGCACGGAGTGGAGAGGAGGTGCCGGAGGAGGTTCCTGTTTCAAATGCTCAGGAGCAGCAGGGCCAAGCTGGCTACGTTCGTGCTTGATGGTCAGGTCGGTGTCTGGTGCCCCATTCCCGTGGAGAGAGTCCAGGAGCGGTGGGGCAACGTGAAGTTTTTTTTTTTCTTTTGCAAAGGCATTTGATACGGTGTCCCACAAGCACATATTTAGTGCTCTGGCCCTGAAGGGCTTGGACCAGCACGTGAACGTGAACGTCAGGCGGGAATGCGGGTCCGGGCGGCGAGTGCCCAGCGGGGAGGCACTGAGTGGAGAGGAGGCGCGCACCCGGTACGGGTCACATCGGCGGCGGCATCGTAGGCCAGTGTCGTGACGGGGCGGAGGGGAGGTGGGCTTCCTTGTTGCAGAATGTTTGGGGCTTCTGTCGCTAAACTATGCAACCCAATATATGTGATTTGGTAGATCGGCTAGCTGGTTGAAGCCCATAGTGGCTGAATGGCAGTTTGCCGGGACGAAGGAGTCAGTATGGTAGGTAGGTGGCATAACGAGGGTCATCGTACCTGTAGTACATGGCGGCGCCTGGCCCCAGTGTATTTATCTGGGGCTTGAAATCAATCCTGAACGGAGAACGTTGTGGTTCGGTGTACTGCCCGAATGCTGTGACCCTACGTTTGGGGGATGTACAACGGACTAGCGGGGCGTTAGCTGCATCACAGGACTCGGACGACCATGTGTGGTTGCCTGAAGTGTCTGGGAATGAGCGGCTGCCATTCTCGAGCGAAAAGGTTACAAGCGAGTGCTGTGTTACTCTTCGAGTGCCTGCGGGGATTTATATCCTGGACGGTTCCTCGCGACCCTGGGGCTCTGTAAAAAGATCTCAACCAGGGACTACATAGATGAGGACATCCCCCAAGGTGGGTGGAATGGCTCCCGGCGGCTCCCTCAATCTTATACAATAGGAGTGAGGGTAGGACCGTGGGGTAACATGCTCTCTCTTGAGAGCCAAATGCCTCGTCATCTAATTAGTGACGCGCTTGAATGGATGAACGAGATTCCCACTGTCACTACCTAGTATCTAGCGAAACCACAGCCAAGGGAACGGGCTCGGCAGAATCAGCGGGGAAAGAAGACCCTGTTGAGCTTGACTCTAGTCTGGCATTGTGAAGAGACAGAGGTGTAGAATAAGTGGGAAATCTCGGCCGCTGGTGAAATACCACTACTCTTATCGTTTTTTCACTTACCCGGTGAGACGAGCCCCAAGTGGGCTCTCGCTTCTGGTGTGAAGCGCCCGGTTCTGGTGTATGTGCTTGGCTGAGGAGCCAATGGTGCGAAGCTACCATCTGTGGGATTATGACGGAACGCCTCTAAGTCAGAATCCCGCCTAGACACCATAGCGCTGCGGATCTTCGGTTTGTCTCGGATAGCCGACTTTGGTCGGTGAGTAGAGCAGTTTGCGGCAGGGCTGGGGAGCGGCCCCATGAAGGCTGCCCTTCTCCTATCGCGCACTGCATGTTTGTGGAGAACCTGGTGCTAAATCACTTGCAGACGACCTGATTCTGGGTCAGGGTCTTGTAGAAGAGCAGCACCCCCGCTGCGATCTACTGAAAGTCAGCCCTCGATCCAAGCTTTTGTCGGCCGTGGGCGCGGGCCCCACCGACTTCCCCCCTCCCCCCCTTGTACTGGGTAAGGATGTGTGTGTGTGTGTCCCCCTCCCACCCACAGGTGTGGCCTGAGGGTGGGAGTGTGGTTGTCTACGGAGGGCCACGTCCCCAACTAAACCTAACCCTGCCAGTGCCTAGGGGGGCGTAGTATTTCAACAACAGCAACATTTTAACTGAAAAAGGAAGAAAAAAAACAGAGCTCAGTATGTATATTTCTCTTTTACTGTTAAGTCCCTTTTTAACCCCTTTTTTTTAAATTCCTTTTAATTGCTTATTTGGACACTTGTGCCTGACCTCGAACACCATATTTCCTAGTGTTTTATATTCCCTTCTTTTAAACAGCTTTGTAGGGGACCCCAATCCCAACCTTTTGACCCCCTGGCCCTAACCCCAACCCGCCTGAATTTAACAAACAGCTAGGGGTTGGGGACCCCCATCCAAATTCATTGTTTTATGGCAAATTTTTAAACCTTTTGTATTGAAGTATATATTTTTGGACCATGGACAGTGATTGCCCCTTTTTAAACCCACACGATGGCTGCACTGCCCGATGGCTGCACTGCACGATGGCTGCACTGCACGATGGCTGCACTGCTTAAACCACAGCAAAGGAGGACGAGGGTGAGTCACATGGAACAGCATAGAAAGAGTGTGTGCACACTGAAGACACCACCAAGACTCATCGGAACCTTGAACTGTTTTAACCACTTAACATTACACCCTGCTGTGTATGGTTTGTTGAGCATGATAGGATCAAACCACAACATCCCCAACGTAAGTGCCCTGTGGTTTTATTCAAGGTTGGCTGTAGTCGTTTCCCTGTTTTAAAACCCTGTACTTTATCTGCAACCTCTAAAAAGGTACACACCAATAATTGCCTTTTAACCCTTTTCTTTCCTTTTAAACTTCCTCTACACATCTTATGTTTCTAATTTTTTTCTAATTTTTAATTAGTTCATTCGATTTTACCACAACGCTTCCTGTTGGTTTGCTGCACGTCTCCACCCTGCTCTGGGTTGGAAGCATCCTTTCTGTGGTAACTACATGTAATCTGACTGGGACCAACATACCCTCACTGCCACTCTTAACCTTTCCTTCAGCCTCTCCAGTTCCACAGCATGACCACCACAGCAATATCCCTGCACAACAGATTTACACCACTGGCTTCTCCCTCAGGGTTGGCGGTGAATGATCTCCCACGCCACCCCTTCCCGGGGGCGAGAGCCGCCAGCCCTCACACACACACACACAACACATCCCATGACATTCACCTACTAACCAAAACATACTTTAAATTACTACAGGCTATCCACCATTCAGAAATACTCACCAACACATTTAAAACACACACATATCCGCAGGGCATGATGAGGAAAGTAACCAGACTGACTTCCTTCATCAAGCCCTCATCACCCAACGCAACAACACAACTTAAAGTTAAACAACACAGACAACTGGATGTATACAAACATGACCATACTCAGAGAACACTAGCCCTCCCTTTTCCCAAACATCACTTGATAAGGCCATCCAGTGGGGGAGACCGTGATATCGACGGAAGCTTACCTCCTCCATCAACACACTGCGGGACTTAATTTCAAGGGTCCCGACAACGGAGGTGGTGGCTTCCCCTCGTGCGCTCTCTCTCTCCCTCACGACTTTCCCCCACTCCCAGCACCAGCCAACTCACCCCTCCAACAAACTCACCCCCTTCTACCTTCTTCCTACCACCATCTCACGCCGCACGTCCCCCTCTCTGCTGTGGAGGGGAAGTAACAGGTGGAGACCTGTTACTTCCCCTCCATTGGTCACTCTTTCCACCTCCTACTTCCCTTCCAGCTCCCCTCAACTCAACCAGACAACACACCCACCAAGACCTCTGTACTCATGGAGGGGACGCGGAGGGACCTGATGTAACAACGGCCCAGCTCCCAAGACGCAACCCCATGCTTGAAGTGAGAGTGGAACTCCATCACCTCCCCCAGGGACAAATCCAACGTCTGCTGGCTTCACGGACTGAGCCTCCCATCCGCTCCCCTCTCTCCCTCTTCACCCACAGACTACACTCACCGGTTTAGCAATGTAGTACTCCCATGCAGTAACACCATCCGGTCCTGTCCTCCCACAGATTCACCACCCAAACAGCAGAGGGGGCCATCGCGGAGGACCGTCGGGCCCGCTAACACTAAAGTGAGCACTAGGGTGGGCAACAAAGCCATGATGATGAAGGGAACTATAAAAAGCTGACTTCATCCCCAACACCTGAGTTGTACACTTTAGACCCCTGCGGTGGCTCGACGGCACTCCCTGGCTCCCCAGCATGGCCAGAACCACACAGACACCCCAACATTTTCAGGAAAAATCAAGACTGGTCGCTGACTGTCTGGAAGACTACCCTGATTGTTGGGGACTCAAACCTGTCACACATTCCACCATTTACAGACCCACAAATACAAACAGACAGTTACCCTGGAGGGACCATTCCTCATCTCACATCAATATTTAAGAAACTCAACTAGCACCACTACATGTCATACTTTCAATAGGCCTCAACAACTGTTTGTCAGAAAACCATCTCCCCAAACATCTACAATCTCTGTGGCGAACCAGCCAACTCACTTTCCATAACACCACCATCCATATCCCAGTCATACATTTTTCACTCACCCTAGAACAGAGAAAGCAATATCTCCTCACACAACTCAACACAACTTTATTCCGGAAATCAATCAACTTCTCTTTCATGTAAACACCAAAGATAACGTACACTGGACAGCAGAGAAGGGAACGGGCTTGGCAGAATCAGCGGTGCTCTAAAACAGCGGGAACGTTTAGAACATAGCAGAGGACATTGAGACACAACTGTTGGAGAGGATTAATAAGACGCAATCCAGGATGACAACAAGGCAACTACTCATATATATATATATATATATATATATATATATATATTAGGGCTGGGCACGTGAACGCGTTAACGCAGCAATCCATTAACGGCGACAATATTCTATTTTTTTTGCATTGGAAGAGGCTTATTGCTGCTGCACACATTGACCGAGAACATGGAGAAATGCACATTTTCATTTAAAATCTCTACCAGACCAATAAAAGCAAAGCAATTTCTAACCACTCAAACTGGAGTTATCTTATCACCGGAGGACTACGAGCATGAAGTACGTCTTTAAGGTGTTACGCAGCATTGAAACAACCAGTGGAGCGAAACTTCGTCAGATTACTGCGGCGTGCGGGAGAACTGTGGATAAACCAAACGCAGGAACAATGAACAACTGCCTCGGCCAAGTGGAGAGCAGCGGACTGCACACCGATTGGAAGAGGTCGGTCTGAGGAGCGTCCTTATGCTGCGTTCACACCAAACGCGTTGCGAATATTCCTTTTCTCGGCCTTAGGGAATATATATATTACTGTATACTAAGGGAATATACTGTTGCTGGGCATCCTGGGAAGTATCAGTACTAATAAGCATTTTCATTTGAAATAAAGCCTCCTATTAATCTCACTGGCGAGGCCCCCGACTGCTCCAATGAACATAATATATTGCATGCGCTAATGAGCCCCAATACAAAAAAAACAACAACAGAGTGGAGTAGCAATTGTCTGCATTTTACAGCATGTTCTGACTGATGATGAATAAGAATGTAATTTCACTGTAATGTTAATTTGATAATTGTGTAAAAAGTTTTTTATCTGTGAGTAAAGAGACCTTTAAAGTCGAATGTAAATGACTCAAACAAACTCACCATGAAGTTGAAACCAATCAGTCTCATGAAATTACGTCTTATTAAATGCAAATAATGTTCCAAGAGTAGGAAAAGTTTGACTGTGTTGTGGTTGTGTGGAGAAAAGTGTGCACGCCAGGACAAATTCTGATTTGGGAGAGAGTTGTTCGTACTAAAAGGATAAGTCACTCATATTGGATTGGATGGGAATTTTATATATTGTGGGGGACCGGTACATTTAAATACAAAAATCAGCAATTGAAAATGACCCCCTTGAAGACATGAATTATTTGTATTGTCAACAAAGCAAAGGATAACACCATCAACATGTTAGTCTCTCAATGCCTTTTGACTTCCTGCCACTCTCTCAGATCGAATCACATTAAAGATGTAAATCTTAAAACACAAATATGTGGTTTCCTGTAATTTCTTAAAACAGCTGGTCACTGTAGTTTTTCATAAACCTTTCTCTTTCTGCATCAGTGTGGCTTATTGCATTTTTAATGGAGCTCTGTGGCAAAGAAGAAGAAGACATATCCGGCTTTGAAAGCCGTCACTGGTCAGGCACCATCTTATTCTAAAGAGCTCATAGTACTCTATTAACCTATGGTATTCATGATTATCCTTTTACTCCACGAGAACAGTGCGCTCAGAATGCAGAGTTACGTGTTGTTCCTAGTGTCTCAAAGTGGGTGACCCAACATCCCAACACATTTGTGATAGTCCAGAAGGAAGCAGTTGTCTCTAATCCGGTCCCGTTTACCCTGCAGTTTAGACTAAAACTGAGTTTTGAGTACATGTTAATCAACTATAAGTCCTTAACTGGTTTGTAAGATATATTACTTAATTTACAAATGGAGAATACATCATTTATAAAGTATGACAACCCAATCATAAAATGCATAATAGTCAAGCTTAATAATCAAGAATAAAACATGTATAACTGTTTCTGAATTGCATACTAATGAATGTTAATGTTGGAACAATGCTTTATAAATGATTTAAGTGTTTTATAGTGTGTACTTATTATAAAGTGTTACCCAAATACTAAAGTGATCCTTCAAGACGTTCCTCTTTGATCAGGCTTATAGTTTGGGTTGGTTCAGGGTTGCCCTTGACCAGCCCCTAGTTAAGCTGGCCTAGGCCTAGACTCCAGGGAACGTCCAATGAGCTCCTCGGGCTGGCTTTCCCTCTACACCGGGAAGCCCATAAATGCATCTTACTAACTGAGCATCCACAGCATCTTCTTTGTGCTTTCTCGTCTTGCAGGTTTCTATGGATGATGGTTGCTCCTGGATTGTGCTTCTGCTCGATGCCCACCGCAACTGTTATTATTAAGGCTTGTCCAAGACAAAGAATGAGGCAAATTGGAGACTCTAAAATGTCCATATATCTGAATGTATTTGATGAAACAACTCCTTATCGATGTTGTTTTTCTTTCAATTTTCAAAAATATAATTATTAATTGTGTTGTTTATTTAATTATATATATCTGCCTTTACCTCAGTATTTTACCTCAGTCTTTCAGATATTTTAATTACTGTATAAAGAAGCCATCCATTAACCAAACTGAGCACTCAGTGGCTGTTTTCATCCTTTCTATTTCTAACATCAATATTTGACTCGTCTTTTTCCATAAATGTTTAAATCTGCCTGATTCACTTTCCATACCTGCCACAGTACAACCTTTTGATACAAACAGCAGCTACAACACAGAACAAAGGAATCTTTCTCACTGACGGTTCTCCATTAAATATGGAAGATTCTGACTGTCACTGTTACGGCAGCATAGCAGATCAGCAACTTCAAATATGAACTTTGAGCTTCTCACAGAGATATGAAACAAACTGGCCATGTTGTAATACTCTCTCTATATAGCTTTATTTTACACTCTCATACGTGGGAAATATTAGTGGGGTACGTTTTTAGTTCCATCCATCAACATATATACCACCAAAAGGAGTTAGTTTAAAAAGACAATAATGCCTGGTACAGTAGGGGGCAGTATACAACCTCAAACGCAATGGTTTCAATCTGCCATTAAATGGAGAGCAGAAGCAGCGATGTTGACTGATGAGGGGAGAACTGGCTGCTGCTTCTGGACACAGCAGGGTAGCAAGAGAATAAGACAAACCAAAAGGCTAAATTCTAGTCTGTCAACTACAACACCGTTTTAGTGTTTGACAATAATTAGAAACCAAGGATAGGTTTCTTCAAGTAGTGCACATTTGAGCATTTCCTGACAGCCTATAGGTTACTGTAGCCCCCAGTTACTTGCAGAGTGGAGCCTGTCCTCTGACCGGTAGCTGTGTCCGTCTCTGCATCCCCCTCGCTTAGAGACAGCGGTGCTTGGTTTGGGACCGTCTTTCTACTTCAGGATGCTTCCAACTGAAAGTCTTGGGGAAGCAGCTTTGAAATGCACTTCATCCAAAGCAGTGAAGTTGACATTTGCGTGGACGAAAAGCCACACAATGATGAGAGTGATGCCTGATCAGATCCGAGGAAAAGCAGCGCACAGCTGCTTCCCTCAACTGTGTCTCATCCGGAGAGAGTCCCAAACAGGGTTCTGTGCCCGTCACACGTCAGATGATGGGGAGACCTCTGCAGGTCGATTTTTTTTCTTTCAATTCTAGTCAAATTTAGACTTTATTTTTTATTTTCATTTCATTATACTTCTTTTTTTCTTAAACTATACAGAAAACAGATATGCACAATGTGTTTTGAAAGTGAAGAGCATTTTGAAGGAGAAATATTGCTGAAGCATATATAATTCCAGGGGATTTTAAAACATTAATGAAAGTGAATTCATGAATCATTTTGAATAGGGGCCACATGCACATTTAAAGAGGTTACTTCCCCACTCAACAGACACAAATCAGTAAATCATTCCAACATATGTGTTGACTCAGCAGAGATAAGATTAAATATAAAAAGTTGATCCACAGAAGAATAAATATTTGAAAGCCATACAAAATGCCTGAGAGCCTTACTTAATTATATTCAGTTATATTTATATATTTAAAATTGCCACGTGGAGCCTGAATTTGATGTTTTCCTTTACCAAAAAAATACAACATTTTCAACATAAACTAGGCTATACAATTTACGAGAATTAATGAAATTAAGTCTTCGATGCACCCACCACTGATTAGCTGGACAGTTTTCATATTAACAAACCCATATGACATATGTGTAAATGAGCTGGTGAGGCAAACATGGCAGGGCCTTTACACACCAGGATTTACAAAGGCTAAATCTAGTGGTGATTCTATTTCAATTTAAAGACCAACTGAAGAGGATGAAATGAATATGCGCAAACATTCCACATAGGGGATCAACTTAATTTGTCATTGACCAATAGTGAGCTTTCTTGGTAGGGTTGACATTGAGGATTTGGAGAGCATAGAGTCCGAACTAGAGGGAGCTATTGTAGCTGTTAAGTTGTGTTGCACCATTTACTTTTATGCTAATGAGTGAGTTTTTTGAGGAGTTTGTTAGCTTGTTATTGAACAAAATAGTGAGCAACAGCGAACCAACTGCCAGTGGGAAGTAAACAGGCCAGACAAGAAAAAGTGTTGCAACTGTGCTAATAGTTAGCCCTGGGAGTAGTCAATATGTCTCTCAGTATTATTTCATAATTTTGGAAAAACATTTGCTTTCTTTCCAAAAGTTGAGTTAGAGTGAATAACTAGTTTCCTGTGTGTTTTTGGTGCTTTTGTGTTAGATGATCTCATTTTGGCCGATGCATTTATTTGTAACATTGTAATTTGGGAAAGAGGCACTCACTTCTAAACCATCCACTTGGAGACTAATGTTGTGAGGGTGAATGTAACAGTCCTACAAGTAGTAGGGAGCCCTTTATGGCTTTTGAAGAGAGGAAGACTCACCATGTCCACAAGATTGGTGCCAAATTGTTAAAGGTTATTTCCCCAAATTGGAAAACTGTCCTTTAAATAAAATTAAAAAAAGTTTTTGTTATTCAAGGAACCACAGTTTGCCTGATCCATTTGGAAAGTCCATGGTACTAATAAGCACATGGTTCTCATGTCCCTTCTTCCATAACACAGAATTTAAACAAGACTATAAACCCCCAAGTGCCCCTTAAAGGCTGATATGTTCAATCCATTCCAAAATACAAGTGTCTAAAGATGTAAAGCACTCCTGAGGTTCCTATATGAATGGTCATATAGTCATAAAGATCAAAATGTTGTTTCACTGGGGGCATGAATGTGTTAAATAAACACTATTAACATCTGCAGATTCGACCGGAGGGTGGTGTTAAAGGAAAGCACACGAGGTGGTCAAATAGAAAAGGGTTGGAAAGGGAGCATGAATGTAGTCATTAAATGTAAGTGAGTTTTTGATTCCTAGGGGCCACCTTGTGACCATGAATATCCCAGGGTGGTCTCATCCAGCAGTTGGAGCAATACCTCTTAAAGACAATGCACTATAATTTGTAGATGTAACAGGTTTACTGCTGTCACGTACGGGTTTCTCTCCCCCCCCCAGCACCAAAGAATGAGCACACACTGCGTATATTTGGTAATGGTCTTTATTTTGTTCCAGACTGTCTCTGCTCTCCACTCCCGTGCCTTCATTTGTATCACCTCATATAGGGCAAAGACAATCAGATCTTCATCCTATGCAGCTGAGGCCAATTAGGCCTCTTTCCGGTACCTGTTCCCTGAACCACTCCCCCACACCCCTCCGCAGCTGAGCCTAACCACACCCCAGCCACCACAGTAGATATCCCACAAAATTATTTTAGATGATAACACAACCACAAACAAGGAGGTATAAAGACTGCCCAAACACACACAGGATGGACGGGAGTGGAGGTGGTTGGGTCCTGGGCTATGGGCTATGGGCTATGGGCTATGTTTCAGCCACGGGACAGCTGTTTGTTCCCCATGTGAAACGAGAAGACAACGTTGATTAATTGTTAAGTAACTTGTATACTTAAATAACACCACTTAAGTTTAACTCTACCAAAGTACTTTTGTTGCCAAAACCTAACTTAGTAGTTCACAATTTGTTCCTAAACCTAACTAAGTAGTTTTGTTGCCCAAACCTAAACCGTAAGCATTTTACGAGCGGAAATTGACAGAGGTTGCTGGCTTTCTCTCTGGAAATTTGGAGAGTATTTGTTGAGAAATTTGAATCTTCAGGAAATAAACGGATAAGCAGATGAACAGACATTACCTCCAAATAGTGAAGATTATCTGCAAGACACAGGCAGGTGATTGCAGCAGACATGTCTCTGATGAATATGGATGTCACATATGCACATCTTCTTGCCCTTCTATCTGCTTGAGGCACATTCTAGTGTGAAGTTCGTATTCATGTCATCGCTGTTCCCAAGAAAACACAATACTACGGCTTAAGAGACAATGTCATTGAAGTGACATTGATTCCTGGGGCCTCCAAACTAATTTTCAGCAGCCATAATGGAAAGAATAAGGACTGAATACATTATGAATGAACCAATCTGTCTTTCCCCCCAAATTCAGGCCTCAGATTGCTTTATTATCTAATTATTTGCCATTTCCTGTTTAAAAAAAACTCCAACCGGATGATTACCTTCACTGTGTTTTCTCTGACAAAGCACGAATGAGCATACTGGACAGTTTTAGTACATCTCACACAACAGATGCCTCAGCTCTTTTAGTCTGAAATGATCCACTTATATTCAGCATCATTAACGGCAATCTTTTAGGTTTAATTTCTCTGCTTAATTACCGCAGCTTTGCTTTTGATGGCTTATATCTAATAGCCATGTCAAAATAATCCATTTAATTTCAGAGGGAACAATAATGCATCTCTGATACAGAGCAGTTTTAGAGAAGAATCATTGGAGTGATGTAATGTTTATGTGCCTTAAAGTATCTAATAGGGCAAATGTCATCCATCAAGGAAGTCATCCAACAAGACGTCAAACTTTTGGAGTTCAAATTACTTTCAATTAACTTTTTTTTCTAACATAAAAATGGACACACATAGAGAACAACTAATCTCTGTTTACTGTGCAGCCAAATAAACAAAGGATTAATTTGCTTTACCTTTAGACAGCTAAGAGGACATGGTGGTCTTTGATCTCAAGTGATATGTGGCTACTTTAACTTTATTTTGTGATCAGCTACACACAGTTTTATCTATTTCATTTTTGATAACATTGAGACCCGGACCGGTTGTAGTCGTTCTCTACCATTTGCTTAGCCATTGTAGGATAGATAGTTCAGTTGGCATGGCAAAAGCAAGACAACTAACGTTGTCACGTTTAATGTCACGAATGCAGTGAAAATGTCACAGTGGCTTTTTTTAAATAGCTTATTCTCTATTACTGGAAAAGTAAAAAGACTAACAAAGGCAGTTTTGATGAGTTTTATTTGTTCCTGTCTAGTTTGAATGAAGTGCATTTCGATAATGCCAAGGTAAAATTACTGTTGTCTTACTGGAGTTCGGTGGCTTTAAGGAGAGCATATTAATTGTATGGTAATTAGTTATAATTATTATCCAAATCCCTTATAATTTATTCAGTTCAATGCACTTCTAATAGCATTGTGCCAGAACACGTCCACTCGTGTGGTGTGTTTCCTTCTCTGCCAATTGTAGCCGGAGCCGATAAATACTTGTCATTTGAGCCAGTAATGAATGCTGATTGTAACCCTTTCACTAAAGACAAAAGACGAATGTTTGAGAGTGTTAGTGGCTATTCCGTCCAGTGCGAAAGTGACTATAAATACACTGCACTTTGCAAAAGGTGCATGGGAGATACTGTACTTTGCAGTTTATAGATTATGTGAGGCAGCACTCTTATCTGCCTGAGCCAGCTCACAGGTTTGCCTCTTAATCTTGTCTATTCCTCATTCAGATTTGCACTGAGAACTTCCATAAATTGTTCCAGGGATTCCAGCATCATTTTAATAACTATTGGTGTAAATTCATAAAACATTTGTTGACACAACTCTGCCTTCTTTGTGAAACCTGCCAGTGGATAGATTTAGTCTCTGACGTCAAGAAAACATGGTCCTGCCTCACTTACCCTACAACACATGTGCAAAGGCATTCTGATTTTATTTCCCTCCTTGAATAATTCAATTCTGAATATGCATACAGATTACGTGTGTGTCTGTGTGTGTGTGTGTGTACACATGTTTTAATGAGGTTTGATTCCATGTGTAAAATCAAACAATAATAATAAACTATTTTATTTAATGGCACCTTTTAATGCACTCAAGGTCACCTTACATCACACAAGACCAGTAATACAACTTACAATAAGCAATAAAATATCAATAAAAATCAACTGTAAAACATACAATAAGCAACAAATCAAACAATACTCTCAAGCCCCTACAATAACACAACTCATGGCCATGGCACTGAGCTGTATGTTTAATGGGCACACATAAATAGAAGAGTTTAAGTTTTTTTTAAGAGTTTGTGTAAGTGCAGGGCCCCAGTCCCTGCACTTACACAATAAATACATGTTTTATGAGGATCATCAAGTGTTCATGATGCTTGGATGATGGTTCCAGTTTTATGCGCTTGAACGGCAATTCTAGCTGACTTAAGAGTTGTCGTCCCCCAAACAAGTATTTCTCAAATTTGGAGTTCTCCATAGCTTAAAGCATTACAGCAATCTGACAACACCTGCTCATATTCTTCCCTTCATCGCAATGGGGGGAAATATGAGCTCTAATAACTCTCCTTTGTCTACCTATTGTACTCCAAATCCCATTCTTTCATTTGTCAAATGTGCTGCAGCATCAGATTTGAAGGTTAACTTCTTCGAGGAGAAAAGGGAAACGTTCGAAGCCAGAGGTAGTAAATTGTCTTTTTTTGGCCCGAAGAAAGACTTTTGAAGATCTGTATCCTTCTACCGATCTCATTAATATAAAAACATGCATAAACTCTGATTTGAGACAGTCGGTGAACAATACTGTTGTGTCAGCTCTTTGGGATAATGCTCTGACAGATACAGTGCGTCTCAAGATTCCCATCTGCTCAAATCTGTTTAGGAAGTTAGACTCCTGTTCCGTACAGTACGTGAACAAAGACATCTGTTCCATTTCACTAAATCAAAGTTAGACTGAAGAGCGCTCCTTGACTTTCCCTTTTTAAACAATATCTCATTCACTTGAACAGATCACAGACTACCATGAAATTTGCTAAAACAGATGTTCTTGAAATCAGGTGAATAAGAGATTTGGGTTTGGCTTTAACCGCTGCTTGATTTCCTTTGAAGCTCTTTCAAAGCAGATGTTTGCTTGACAAGTAAGGGGTCTCGCAAATGAAAAAGGAACACAAAAAAAGGGAGAGATGTCAGAAAGTTGTAGGAAGGAAGACATGTGTATGGTGGGATTGATCACAGCAGTAACTTCATTGTTGCTTGGCAAAGCTTTGGTTTTGTTTTCTTCATTTTTGGATGAGTGACTTTCATTTAAAAAAATGTGCTTGGATGGAGACAATAGTATTCTCAAACCTCTCCTGAAACAACAGAGACTCTTCTCATTTGGAAGGTGCTACATACTTGAAATGACCACAACCTATTAACAGCGTATTATGTGGTTGTCAAGTTAAACAGGATGTTTTCTTTGGAGATGAGTAAAAGGACCAACATAATTTTGAATTACTTGATTATTCAGAAAATAAATGGGGCGGAACCATTCTACCTGAGCTAGATAAGCAGATGTAGTAGATTGGAAATACTATAGGTTAGTTATATTAAAACAGACCCCCCCCCCGCCACCCCCCTATTCTTGTAAATAATTGAACTATTCTCAGACTCGTAACACGTTATATCAAGGCAATACACTATCACGTCAGTAGATGGTACTGCGGTGCTGCTGTGGAGCCATTAGAGAGTACGTAGCTACAGCGTAGCTCAGAATAAAACCAGCTCTGGCCTGAGCATGACGATAAAGTTGGTCCTCTCTCTGTCAATCCACAGTTACACCTATCGGCTACACAGTGCTACCTAGCCTGTGCGGTCCGGAAGAGTGGTGAGTCGAGCCAAAGTCCTTTAGTGTTTTGTATTAAAAATAAATCGATTTAGTAAAATACAGTTGGAAAAGCTGCAGGTCTGTGTACGTAGCTGTACGTATGAGCTGGGTTACTGGTGAATGGGTGGGCCTGAAGGTCGGTTGTGGTGGTCTTATGTCTAGAACACCAATATCGTTCCATCTTGGTTGACAACCCGGCTTGACTGCTGCTGTTGCTGCTTCTTCCTCCCCCTGTCCTCTGCCTCTTGGTCTTCTCCTTCTGGCAGAACCTCTCTGGGGAGTTGATCTTTTTTTTTTTTTTTTTTTTTACAAAACTTTTTCATCTTTTCTGCATTCTGCTTTTTTACAGCTCACTAGCTCTCAGCAGTTCACACAATGAAACACAGAGGGAGAGATGGCAATATTATTTTGTAAACGATGAAGCCTCAATGACCACCAACGTTAATCACAGAGTTCCACAAGTTTCTGTGCTTTGACCAATTTTTTTACCTTTTTATATATGCTTCCTTTGGGCAACATTATCAGGAAACACTCCATAAACTTTCATTGTTATGCAGATGATACTCAATTATATCTATCGATCAAACCAGAGGAGACCAACCAGCTCGCTAAAATTCAAGAATGTCTTAAAGACATAAAAACATGGATGACCTACAACTTCAACTTCCTGATGTTAAACTCAGACAAAACTGAAGTTATTTTTCTGGGCCCTGAACACCTCAGAGATCAATTATCTGGTGATGTGGTTTCTGTAGATGGCATTGCTCTAGCATCCAACACCACTGTAAAGAATCTCGGCGTTATCTTTGACCGGGACTTGTCCTTTAACTCCCACGTTAAGTAAATCTCAAGGACTGCATTTTTCATCTACGTAACATTTCAAAAAATAAGGCACATCTTGTCTCAAAAAGATGCAGAAAAGCTGGTTCACGCGTTTGTTACTTCCAGACTAGATTACTGCAACTCCTTATTATCAGGCTGCTCTAATAAGTCTCTTAAGTTCCTCCAGTTGATCCAGAATGCTGCAGCTCGTGTACTCACAAAAACTAAGAAAATAGATCACATTACTCTTGTATTAGCTGCTCTGCCCTGGCTCCCTGTAAAATCAAGAATCACATTTAAAGTTCTTCTCCTCACAAACAAAGCCTTGATTGGTGATGCACCATCATATCTTAATGAGCTTGTAGTACCATATTGCCCCACTAGAGAGTTGCCTTCAGTTATCAAGCTCCTCTTTTATGGAACCAGCTTCCACTTTCAGTCCAGGAGGCAGACACAGTCACCTCATTTAAGAATAGACTTAAGACTTTCCTCTTTAATAGTGCTTATAGTTAGGGCTGAATCAGGTTTGCCCTGGTAAAGCCCCTAGATATGCTGCTATAGGCTTATAAGCTGCTGGGGGATGTTTTAGGATACACTGAGCACCTATCTTCTCTTCTCTCTCTCCTTATGGATGAATTTACATCTCTCCATTGCACCTTATTAACTCTGCTTCCTCCCCGGAGTCTTTGTGACTTCACGTCTCATAGGGTCCATTGGACCTGGAGGTGTCTGATGCCTGGTGAGCCGGTCTCGCGTTGGCCCTGCTGATTGCCCCACCCCCCTCCTCTCTACCTCCTTCTGTTTCATGGATTGGAGTTCCATTCATAAATTGTCATATTCATGTAATATGTTTATGTAAATCTGTAATGCTGTTCATTCTGTACACATGACATCTATTGCATCTGTCCATCCGGGGAGAGGGATGCTCTCCTGAAGGTTTCTTCCCTTTTTTCCCTGTGAAAGGTTATTTTTGGGAAGTTTTTCCTGATCTGATGTGAGGTCTTGGGACAGGGATGTCGTATGTGTACAGATTGTTAAGCCCTCTGAGGGGAATTTGTAATTGGTGATATTGGGCTATACAAAATAAACTGAATTGAACGTGAACCCATGAACGATTTTCAAACTTGCCACAGATTTTCAAACTTGCTTGCAGATACTTTTTTTAAAACTCTGTTTTATATCTTTCTTTTTTTTTAAACAACCTCTCTGTTAGTTCTAATGTCCCTGACAGTGTGATTAGGGTTTTGGATGCTAACCATCACAATAATGTCACAAAGGCAATATCAAATCTGTACGAATACATGATATGTCTGTATCACAGCGCAACCACTCCACTGAGCAACTGTTTATTTGTTTTCCCTTTATTTCCTTCACTCTAGGTTAAGAAGAAAAACACCCACACAGTGACATTGTGAGCACCCACAGCCTTTCTTTCCCCTGCTGCCCACACACTCATGTACACGGAGCAACGGTGGGAGAAGGTTAAGTAGAATGAAAAGAGAAAAGGGACACGACCTGCAGAGAGCTGAACCTCGGCCGCCCACTGCTCCAACACATTTATTAACATCAATCCTGCTGAAGGTCTGTGCTCATTGATTCGGCTTCATTCATGTCTCAATCAATAGCACTTGATCAAGGTGCAGCACAGAAACGTCATTCTGTAAATCTGATGCATGCTGAGTGACTGGCATCTCCTTCTCTCTCGTCTGCTGCCTCCTCTGGTGCGATGCTGTTGTTGTCCTCCTCGTGTGAGAGAAAGAGGAGAGACAAGGCGATGGAGCTAAATCATTTTCCAACGTTCTATCATCGCGGCCTCGGTGTTACAGCAGGAAAATGTGAGAGTATTATTAGAATCAGAAATCTCCTAGAGATGGTGGGCCCCAGCGCCGTACGTGTGGCTGCCTTTTACAGCAGCTCCTGCTCACTACTGAGCTTTTCTTTATATTATGTTACTTGTTGTCCCTTTTTCTTCTACTAGTTTATTATTTTCAAACCTGTGCATTATGGCAGCTAGACACGTTGAGCCTGTTGTGGGCTATCTGTTTATCTAAATTTTCACTACCGTGCCTGGGGATCCAGCGCAAGGCGGCCATGGTCTGTAGATAGCCAACACCTCTGGGCTTCTTCAGGAGAGGTTTAATTACAGCTACTTTGAAGGAATGTGGTACACGGCCTGTTAGCAAAGACACATTGACAATATCCAACAGAGAGGTGGCAATTAAAGGCAACACGTCTTTAAGCAGCCTCGGTGGGATGCGGTCCAAGAGACAGGTAGACGGTTTAGAAGTAGAAACTGTTGAAGACAATTGATCAAGGTTGATGTGAGAAAAGCCATCCAAATATACATCAGGGCATACAGCCGTTTCCAAGGCCACGCCACTTGATGACAGATTGGCAGTAGTTGAGGGCAAGAGATCATCAATCTTGCCTATAATAGTTTAAATCTTTTCATTGAAGAAGTCATTACTACTGAGGTCTATAGGAATACGGCTCCACCGAGCTATGACTCTCTGTCAGCTACAGTGCTAAAGAGAAACCTGGGGTTGTTCTTATTTCTCTCTATTACTGATGAGTAATAGGCTGCTTTGAGCCTTTTTATATGTTTTAAGACTATCTCGCCAAACTAAGCGTGATTCTTCCAAATTGGTGAAACACCATATGCTTTCAAGCTTTCGTGAAAAGACCTCCAAATGCTCAATGCTACATGCAAGAACAAGGTTGAGGGTGTGGCCAAAGCAGTGAGTGGGTTTCTGTTGTCTCTGACAGAAGCCAATCGAGTCCAACAATGAGATACCTGTAAATGCAGCACTAAGGCTATCATTATCAACATCCACATGAATATTAAAATCTCCTACAATGATAACCTTGATAGAAACTCTGAAAATTCAGATAGAAATTCTGAATAGGGACCTGGTGGCCGGTACAGTATAACAAATATAATTGGCTGTAATGTTTTCCAGGTTGGATGTGAAAGACTAAGAACAAGGCTTTCAAATGAATTGTAGTTTAATTTAGGTTTAGGATTTATTAATAGGCTTGAGTCAAAGATGGCTGCTATTCCACCTCCTCGGCCGGTGCCTCAAGGAATGCGAGTATTAATATGACTTGGAGGAGTTGATTCATATTCTTCATGACTCAGCCAGGTTTCAGTAAGACAAAGTACCACAGCTATAGAATACATCCTGATGAAAACCCTGGAGAGGTCGGTCCTTGTGCATCTCTGCCCTCTGGTGAGCTCATGTCTGGACCCACTTCAGTTCGCTTACCAATCTGGCATCGATGTGGAAGACGCAGTCATCTACCTCCTACACAGATGCCTTTCTCACCTGGAAAAGGCTGGAAGCACTGTGAGAGTCATGTTTTTCAACTTCTCCAGTGCCTTAAACACCATCCAGCCTTTACTGGAGACAAGCTGGAGCAGACCGGGGTGGACCACTGCATGGATCCCAGACTACCTCACCAACCATCCACAGTATGTGCGGGTACGGGGGTGTGAGTCAGATCTGGTGTCCTGCAGCATGGGGGCCCCACAAGGAACCGTTCTGGCTCCATTCCTCTTCACAATATACGGCGCCTTTCTCGCCTTCTGACCACCCAAAGTGCTTGATGTCAACATTTACCCACTCACACACACACACACACACACCACAGCCTTCAGGGGCGATTTGTGGTTCAGTATCTTGTTCAAGGATACTTCAACATGCGGAATGCAGGAGCCGGGGACTGACCTTCCAAATAATGGACGACCCGCTCTATCTCCTGAGCCACAGCCTTCCCACTCTGTAACTCCACTAGTTTACACTAAAGCTACAGAGTAGGTAAGAAACCTCTGACCAGGTGATCTAACATGGCATGTAGGGATGCATACATTTTCCCTAGTCTCCCAAGACTGACACTGTCATCGAAAGGTCTGGAAACAAAAATCAAGAACAAAACAAGGAATTACCTATTAATACCTTTTGTTGTGGTCGTACAGAATTTCCCAATTTTTTTTCCAAAATATTCTGGCAAGTTTTAAGCTTAAAAAAAATAAGGTTGAAGAAAAATTTGATGTTGTCTTCTTTTCCCTTTTTTTTTTCTCACTAAGTCTCAAATTCAAACTTCTGATCCAACCTTTGATTTTACTCTCTGCTGCTCCAGGGAAAGTCATAGAGAGGATTATAACAATACCATGAGAATAGGGCGTCCTGGGCCAAATGTACTCTCTTTCCAAATGTTCTCACCACTGCCTGTGTAGAATCTATGTCAGTATTTTTAGAAGGCTGTTCTCTCGGGTATCTGGAGAAATGCCACGGAGAACATGACTTATATTACAGCATCTGTGTAATAACACTGTCCATTAACAGCAGGGTCTTTCTTGGTGGGTCTAATCCTGTCAAAAGGTACTGTCTGGTATTGGGAATGTGACCCTTACTGCCCGGAAAGCTACAGTTTAAATTAAGTTACAGTTTAAAGGCACTCTGTATATTTTTATAGAAATAAACTTTCAACATAGGGTTTGAGGTTTGGGCAACAAAATACTAGGTTTAGAAAAGATTGTTGTTTGGGTTAAAATAAGAAGGCTTTGCTTGATCTATAACATATGCAATGTTGCTTAAGTTCACAAGTTAAGTAATAAAAGTTAAAATAGGTAAAAGCTAAAAGGTTTGAACCATCCATCCACTACGACCTCCTCTCAACGTGAACTTTCTCACTCTTTATATTTCGTCAGTTGATCTGATCGTTTCATATTAATGCGGATGAGTTTACATTGAAGTGAGTTGAAAGCCTGGTGTGTCTTGGCGGGTCGGAATTGGACGCCGAGGGTCACTGAACAAGTGTCAGGTTCAAACCAGACATGTTGTGATTCAACCCAGTTTCCTAAAACATATGTTAAAATATAATTATTTTTAAACTTTAAATACTGAATCTATTACTTAAATGTCACAGTTTTTTTTTGTCAACAGTATCCTCTCAGGGAAAGTAAAACCAGGTTTTGCAAATCAAGGCTTAGTTAGGTTAAGAAAGGTCGTCGTCTTAGTTAAATATCGAAGACCCTGTGACATGAGACAGGAAGTGAATTCCTTAGTGTTAAAGCAAAACTATCGTCTCTCCCAAACTTCAACTTAAGTGTTGTTAATGTCTTAACCTAAGAACATGAGGGTGTCCTTTTCTGTGATGCTTTTAGAAATGTGAAATATGATATGATACTGCAGGTGAATAGGACAAGAAATGTAATTAATATATATCTCCATGACACTTGCCCAGTTGATTTTTTGCGATTCATGTTTAAATAAGCATTATCCTATTAAATATGTGCTCATGTTACAAACATTTCCATGACAGAAATGTAGATTTAGTAGATAATACAGCTGAATAGGGTAAAATAAATATAAACAATATATATCATTACACTTTCCCAGTTTATTACCGACATTAACACACAAAATGTTTGTATTACAAGTTGTTCTAAATATGTAAATTAGGTAATTATCATATTAAATATGTGCATATATTTCCAGAACATAAATGTGAACATGGAATAAAGCCAAGTTCAAAATGACATATTTGAATCAATAATTTTACCGAGGGGATTCTAGATATCTTTTTGTACCACTCCATAAATCAGAAAATAAAAACAGTTTTCTCCATGTTTTTTGTACAAACATATTGTATAAATCAGGCTCTTAATGATATTTGAACAATCTCCTCTGTAAAAACCTTCAAAATATAGAGAGGAATAGAAGGTTGGTGGATGTAAGAGCTGCTGAATTAGACATTTCTGGCTCAGAAAACAGCATCTGCATACATTTTGTAGACACTGCAGGTAAATAGGGTAAACAAAGATATATAATAAATATCAGGATGACACTTCCCTAGTTGATTACTGATATTAAGACATATTTTGTAAAAGTTTTTTAAAATCCTTAAATATATAAAAGAGGCACTATCAAATTGTAACTTCTGGTGAATTTAGGAAGAATCTAAAATAAACTTGTAGGTGAACTGTATTTTGGATGTTTTCTTTCTGCTCTGAAAGATGACAGGATATGTCTCTCTGAGACTGATAGAAAGGCTTTGAAAAATATCCATCTGATCCAATTTTAATTTCAGTTCTAAAATGTAATTTACAAACTCAAAATATCAAAAGTCAAAGTCAGCTTTATTGTCAATTTCTCAACATGTACCAAACATACAGAGGAGTTGTCTCTCTAGTCCAACATATAAATTAAATACCAAATAATAAAGTGTAAGTCAATAAATAAAAAAATATAAACATTGAGACAACATATATGAAAAACGATCATTCTGTATTTAGCAGCTCTCGGACATCAGAGAGTTCAGCTTCCTAACAGCCTGGTGGACGAAGCTGTTTGAGAGTCTGGTGGTGCAACACGGATGCTCCGGTATCTTCTCCCAGAGGGGAGGAGGCTGAAGAGACCGAGTGAGGGGGGGCTGGAGTCGCTCACAATCAGGGTCACTCTGAGGGTGTCATATATGTCCTGCAGGGGGGGCAGTGAGGCACCAATGATCCTTCCAGCTGTGTTTACTATGCGCTGCAGGGCTTTCCTGTTGAAGTCAGTGCAGCTTCCGCCCCACACAGTGATGCAGTTTGTCAGGTGGCTCTCAATGGTGCCTCGTTAAAAAAAAAGGGCACAGGATGGGTGGGGGGGTTCTTGTCTTCTTTAGTTTGCGGAGAAAGTAGAGTCTGGACTTTCTTTACCAGTGATGTTGTGTTGGCTGTCCACGAGAGGTCATCACTGATGTCCACCCCTAGGAATTTGGTGCTGCTCACTCTCTCTATATCAATATCAGTGGTGGCTGGTGGGTGTGGCTTCTCCGGAAGTCAACAACAATCTCCTTGGTCTTGCTGATATTCTGAAGGTTGTTGTATCTGCACCACGTGGTCACAAGGCTGACCTCCTTCCTGTAGTGGGTCTCATAATCTTTGGTGATGAGACCGACCAGAGTTGTGATTGGTGCTGTAGGTTGGTGTGCAGTCGTGTGTCAGCAAGGTGAAGAGCAGTGGACTGAGCTCACAGCCCTGAGGGGCCCCTGTGCTCAGTGTGATGCTGCTCGAGGTGTTGTTGTCCACACGTACTGCTTGTGGCCTCTAACTGGTCCAGCAGCCAGTTACACAGCGAGGTGCTGAGACCCAGATGGTCAAGTTTGCAGATGAGTTGTTGTGGGATTATGGTGTTGAATGCTGAACTAAAGTCTATGAACACATATGAGTCTTTAGTGTCCGGGTGGGTGAGGGCGGGATGGAGAGCAGAGCAGATTGCATCCTCATCCCCGTCTGGCACGGTATGCAAACTGGAAAGGGTCCAGGGTGGGGGGGGATGGATTTGATATGTGACCTGTTCAAAGCACCTCATGATTAATAGGGGTCAGTGCCACTGGACGATAGTCATTAAAGCAGGACGGAGTGGATTTCTTTGGCACATGTATGATGGTAGTGGCCTTGAAGCATGATGGAACAACCGCTTCCCCCAGAAAAGTATTAAAGAGATCTGTAAAGACATCTTTAAGCTCCTCTGCGCAGTCCTTCAACACACAACCATGTTGACCGGACCGGCTGCCTTGCGGGTGTTGATAGTGGAGTTTGTCCTCTTCATGCTGGCAGCAGACAGGCACAGGACCTGATCGTGGGGAGGGGGCGGAGTCTTGTGTGGACGTGTGCTGTTTTGTATTTCAAACATGGCAAAGAAGCTGTTGGACATTGTATATGAAGGTTTTAAACTGACATGTCTGCTTATACACTGTAAAATGTAATAAGTTGACTTTACTTGACAAACGTGAGGAAACCGATTGCCTCAACATTTCTAAGTAAAGTAGCTCAATAATTTTAAGTTCTTAAAACTGAAAAAAACTGAGTTTAGGCAACTCATGTAATTGCAGTAAACATTAGTATAGTTAACTCAACATTATTAATTAGGTTAACGATAAAATGTAAATTCAGACAACTTAAAGATATGAGTGAAGTTAACTTAAAATCTTTAATTATGTTGACAATAAATAGTCAGTTCAGATAACTTAAAGATCCAAGTTATATTAAGTAAGCGGTACTAATAAGAAAGAGTTATCTTTACTAGTCCAAGCCTCCACATTACTAGGAAATAATCAGGAAACCGATTGCCTTAAAATTCTCAAGTAAGCTGAACTACAAACTATAAGCTGTTGAAACAAAGATAGATAACAGTTATAATGGAAGACAACGTTTATTTATAAGAAAAACAAATGTATTTTTCAGTTTTTGACCTCACACATTTTCTTAAGCTCAAACAACGTGCTTAAAATGCTTGATGCCAGATTAAGTTTTGGAACACAGACTATGATACTTTTTTTTTAATTTGCAAAATTCCACTACAGAAAACCCGACATGTCACATACCATGCACATCGTGAAGACAGTCCCTTACTGCATCAGTAGATGTTTGAGTGCCTCAGAGGGCTTTACAATCTGTACACTACGACATCCCTGACCTTTGACCTCACATTGGATCAGGAACAACTTCCAAGAAATAGAAAAAAACATTTCACAGGGAAAAAAGTGAAGGAACCTTCAGGAGAGCAACAGAGGAGGATCCCTCTCCCCGGATGGACAGAAGCAATAGATGTCATGTGTACAGATGAACAGCGTTAGAGTTACAAAACATTCAATGAATATGACAGAATGTATGAACGGACCTCCACAATCCATATTGTAATAAGTCCGAAGAGTAGGCACATGGCATGTGGAAGATTGTCATGGTCACCCATCACTACTGTTCCGTCCTAAACGATGGCAGTAGCTGTACTCCAGGTGCAGCGAGTGGGGAGAGGCCACAGTGTCTTCAGCATTCACTGTCAGGATCCCCATGGAGGTGTGGGACACATGTCCAGAAGGTCACCGGAGTCCTAACAACAATATCAGCATAAAAAACACTATTACATATCAAATGTCACTTTGCATTTCTATGGTGCATTTCTATGGTTTCTATGGTTATATGGTATGGTTTCTATGGTCAAAATCAACCAATCGAAGCATTGAAGAGACAGAGACACTAAGACAAAGACATGAGATACCACCAAAAAGGGCCCCAATCAGGGATAAGTGATCAGTGAATCAAGAGAGATAGATTGGGCAGTTAAATAATGTTGAGTAAAGTCTACTTCCAAAGCCTGTCTTGAAGAACTGTGCGTTCTCATCTCCAAGGATGACAGGAAGGCCACGAAGGACTGCTGTTCGCTTCCCAGTCACATCTGTACTCAAACAAATATCTCAAACACACACACACACACTTCCTAAGTGTTAAAGGACAATCAATTGACAACTCTGCATGCAATGGCACTACTTTAGTAACCACATAAATAAAAATTACTTTGCTTGAGAAACTTACCCCTGGTGTGACTTGTGCAGATATTCATTAAGTTTCTGGCTGACACTTCCCTCCTTGGACATCTCCAGGAAGCGAGGAGGAGTGCATTTGTTGAGTTCTTTGAAGATCTCTGCTTGCAGATTTTTGCTTGATAAGCGACAGAACTCTAAAGGAAAGAGTATGATCATTTAAGATTTAGTCACATTACCTAAACAATACAAAACGTAGAGTACCGCTTGCTGTTGGGACACGGTGCCACTCGCTGAGGCCGAGAGGTCCGCCGTCATACGGTTGTTGTTGAATTACTCCTCGTTCAACTTAACCCAACATTACACTTCATCTTCATTCAATGACAGTAACGTTGTGCGACTCCCGTAATGCGGTGCGTTCAGTGAACACGAGTGACACAGCCATGGTTATTAATACCCACTAACATCCTGTCTGCCATTAAACAAATGCTTAACGTGACGTTATATGTTAAGTACGTTACTTTTAAATTGGTAAACGGATAAACTGGTTTAGAATTTTTACTCGTTTCCCCACGAGGTCCCTTCCACCGTTAACCCATGTACACGACAATAAAAAAATAGACATGCTTACCGAATTTAAGAGTGGCCCTGAAATATTGACAATAATCATTGCACCCGCTAATAAGCACGCTAAATTTGCTGAAACAAGTTGTGGTTATATTCACACTAAAGCTCTTCTAGAGGGGTTACACACGGTGGACTTGACGGGCTAGCTAGCTTAAACGCTCGCTAACGTTAGCTTTCGAAATAGAAGACGCAAAGTTAACATCCAACCAATAATTAACATGTGAAGAATATAGCGAAGAGACGACGACGTTGGCTAAATAGATGGACGGTAGCGTTTTATTATCAAGCTTAAACTTACCTTAAAATAACTTGACACAATGGCGCTTCGTCATTCCGCCTCACAAAGAACGTCTTCAGTGGTCGACTGCGCATGCGTATTCAAGTCGAGCGCTGCCGAGTTTCTCCGAACTTTGCAAATGGGTCCTCCTCACTCGTTTTTTTTAAGTAAAGGTTACTTAAGATGATAAGTTTAATAACTTTACTCGCCAGAAAGTGTTATTTACCAAGTTTCTTTAAGTATGGTCAACAAAGTAAGCAGACATGAGTTAAGCTCACTATTTTTTTTAAGTAAGGTCAGCAATTACATTTTACAGTGTAATACATTGTAAATTATCTATAAAATCATGACTATATAAACATTTATCCATCCATCCATCCATCCATTTTCAATACCGCTTATCCTCATTAGGGTCGCGGGGGCACTGGAGCCTATCCCAGGTGACATAGGGCGAAGGCAGGGGACACCCTGGACAGGCCGCCAGTCCATCGAGGGCACATGTAGGGACATACAACCATTCACTCTCACATTCACACCTATGGGACATTTAGAGATCAATTAACCTGCAGCATGTCTTTGGACTGTGGGAGGAAGCCGGAGAGCCCGGAGAGAACCCACGCTGCCACGGGGAGAACATGCAAACTCCACACAGAAGGACCTCTCCGACCGGGAATTGAACCCGCGGCCCTCTTGCTGTGAGGCGACAGTGCTAGCCACTACACCACCGTGCAGCCCATATAAACATTTACTTTATAAAAAAAAAAAACAGTTCTTTTGTAAACAGTTTTTATGCAAGACCTTGTAGGATTTAGACAATATCTAACTAACTCAGTGGCTGCTACCTATCTCTCCATCCACAAATCTTTTCATAACTCAACTCATCTACAGCCAATCAATATGTGGGCAGTAGCACTCCGCAGTTGAAGTATAGAAAAATTACATCTAAAAATAATAGCTGGGAGAGCAGTGCTGGGAGCTGAGCATAAATCAAATGGCTTCTCTTCCTTCAGATGTGTGAAGACGAGGAGCAGGCAGCGGATGGGCTATCGTCAGGCGGTGGACAGAACATCCTCGCAACTAAAAAGAAGCGGCTCTTTGCAGAGGGGTCAGCTGTGGCAGAGCCCCGAGGCCCGTCAGGATGCTTCCATCACAGCAGCACAGTGTAAAGCTAACATTAGCCCTGCATGCCATCAACTGGCAACTGTTGTCAGAGAGCGTTACAGCATCATGAAGCAGCTGCTGGATCCCATCGCTCAAACAGACAGAGTGGGATTTATTGTGTTCTTAAATTTGACAATAGTCATTAATCAAGAGGAAAATAAATCAGAATGAATAGTGGAGTTGAAACTACAACGTCTCTTGTGGTAATTATCTAAATGCTGTTTAACTGTTAGTGCTCCCTTGTGTTCACTTTATATTTCATTGTCCATACCTATGTATGAAAATAATGCAAACCTGTATGTTGAATTGTGTTTCAAATCATTCCGGACAGAAGTCACTAGCTACCTGACAAACTGATGAAGTCAGGAATAGAATCCAATAGAACATTATGGTTTGCTTTGTTCAGTCAGACATGGATCAGATCACTGGGACGAGTGTGCAGCCGTCTGAAGCTACTGGGTAATTAGTGATCTTCTGGCGGTTGAGCTATCAGATCCATCATAGCCCACAGCTGCGTTTGTTCAGATGCTACTAGTGACACAGCAGTTTTTTTGCTCCTAAATTTCTAATGTGGAAACTGGATTTTGGAAAATCCCCCAAAAATGTATCCTGATTTGATCCATAAAAACGCACTTGGTGCTGGTAAAGAGCAAAAAGGCCTGAACACAAAAGAATGAGCCGTGAGCGTAATAGCAGGTGCTTCTCTGATATTAACTCAAATCTGAGGTTGTTTATTGACAACAGAGCCATTAAGCTTGCGTGAAACAAGGTGAGACTCTAATCATTCTGCAGGATTTAGGAGCCCACAGGGACAGATGTTTGGAGGAGCTGGATGCGTCTTGCATCTTGAGTTCTTGTGCAGACAGTTTGAATGTTGCCCCTTAAGTCAGTTCTTCACTCTGCAACGAGGATAAGTGCTCTTCAAACAGCAAGGGTCAGTACTTTTAGATATACAGTGGAGATCTGGTCCCGAAACATTGATTGTCCATCCGGGGAGAGGGATCCTCCTCTGTTGTTCTCCTGAAGGTTTCTTCTCTTTTTTCCCTGCGAAAGTTTATTTTTGGGGAGTTTTTCCTGATCCGATGTGAGGTCAAAGGTCAGGGATGTCGTATGTGTACAGATTGGAAAGCCTTCTGAGGCAAATTTCTAATTTGTGATATTGGGCTATACAAAATAAACTGAATTGAATTAAATTGAATATGTTTCTTAGCAGGTGGATGTGAAGAATGCTCAGTGATAAGTTATTTATGGTTATCCATATTCATCCATTATCCACCTGTCGAGGAGAGTTATCCTCTAGGGGAGACCTGAGGGAACCAATCACTGACCAGGAACTATTTCAGCAGCCTCGTCCAATCATAACAACCCACCTCATAAGACACAACCAGAGTGATGCAGAATATATACAATATTTAATAACTGTGTGTTGTGTTTTCAGAATACGACATGCAAGGTCTGCATTATAACAATAATGTATTACACTCATAGCTGTGACCTTTCTCCAAACTGTTTTTCTTAAACCTTTGGCAGAACAGGACATCATCATTGTATAAACTGTTCTCCTGGAGGCCAAATTATATTATAGAGCAGTTATGTACGTTGAGAGCTACAGAAAAGTCCTTGTATGCATACGCATACATGGCCAATAAAGCTGAATCTGATTATCGGGAGTATAATCAGCCCAGTCACCAGGAAACAGTGTTGGCAGCAAACCATGGATATGTTGATGTTAAATAAGTAATTCAACACACACATTTTACATATGTGTTGATGGCTACAGGCATTTAACTGAAACTGCATGTTTTGGCGAGGGGGGGGGGGGGTAACCCAAACCACGACCATCACTAAACCTAACAAAGTAGTTAGGTCAACACCCGCAGGAGCTTGCAAACAGGTAGAAAAACACACAAACAACACACAAAACTTTTCTTAAGGCCTCATACAAACCGCTGTTTGACATGTTGCATTAGGTCGCTGTACAGTCGTCAAGTTTCTGTTTTTAGTTTCAGAAGGTCAGTCAGTAAAAAACACGAGCCAGTCCACATAAATGCTTCAAACAGAATGTGAATGTGGAGCTTCCCTAGAAAGCAGAACATGGAGATGTTTCAATGATACATTATTTAGGGCTGACACAGCTACAGAAAACCCAGAGTTTCCTGAAGATTTCTCATGCTTTGTCCTTAAAGACAACAGAGTTCACTGACGTGTCAAATCTCCAACACTCTGAAGCCCTCGGAGTCAATCGGAAATTCACTGACAGCTCGCAGAAAGGCTCTTACGGTGTAGTTTCTTTTGCTCTTATCAAGGGGCATGATGCTGTATTGATTCAGATCTTTGTCTTGTTTGTCCATATGTTCTACTTGTCTCTCTCGCATACTGAGCTGCCTTCAGTCTGGGATTCAGGATCCTCTCTGGTTTTGGGATCCTGAGCTTTTCCTGAGCACCGATAAGCATGTCTTTTCTTTCACAACTCAGGGAGCACCCTCTCACTTATTCCTCTAATACCCTTCAGACGGAGGCGTCATAAATATGGAACATTTTTCCGCTCACCAGGCAAAAGGTCTTACTTGACATGTCTTTAAATTACCCCGCAAAAACCTCCGCTGTCAGGCAACATTTTACTCCTGACCTTTCCCTGTTGCAACGCAGGACACGACTATTAAAAGGCACTTATTGTATCTTGTAAAGCGAGAGGCGGTGAGAGAGATGCATGAGAATCCTCCTTGAACATTTTTCAACATCGGGGTAATCTTTTTTAAATGTCTGATCCTGTAGCGGCTCCGGTCTCAGAGGGCTCACTTCAGAACTGTTGCCGTAAAAGTAATACCAGCAAACAAATAGCTCATCGAGACATATCACCATTCATCTGCTTCAAATCCAGTGTTATTGACTGAATTGCAAAATTGCTTCGAACTTTCAGAGAATGTCATGGTTTCAGGCAAACGGTAGTCATTTCAAAACACATTCATTTTACTTGGTATTAGAAGTTTTGCCAGGTCCAAGCAATGGTAATTGCCGACCACTTTACACTGAAATATCTCAAAGACTAATGAATGGATGCTTTTTTTAACAGACATTCATGGTCTCCAGAGGATGAAATCGAAAGACTTCCTGACACGTGACCACACCATCGGGTTTGTTCACTGATTCACTGAAACATCACAACATCCACTGAACATTTAATTCACACCTTTAAGGTCTGCAAAGGATACATGCTCATGACTGGTGATCCACCACCATGAAGGTTACGTCTTACTCAACCAAAGACAAACACATGTGGTGTTGTACATAGTGAAACAAGGAGTAGCAGAGGTGTGTATGGGTCAAAGGAACCAAGGACTGTTACTCATGGGGCCGGTGTTCGTGTCCCATGTAAAACCAAAACATGAGGTATTTTCTACCTTAAATTATGTCATATCTGTAACTTGTGTACAGATTTCAAGCCAAACCATGATGTTTTTTCTAAACATTCTGCGTATAGATACCACACGAAAGGCTGCTGCCCAGCAGCAGAATATGACGAGTCAGGATGAGATCACCTGCAGGTGTTCCATAGCCACTGAGTGATGTCAGGGTTTGAAGGGATTGTTTGCTTGTCACCTTGAGAGTGAATTCACGAGTATTTGGGTTCCTAAAATTAGTCTGGTGCTGTATCTGCTTATCCTATCACTGAAAAATAAAGGAACCAAGAAAGACCCAAAACAACGGTTTAAGTCCCTTTCTATCTAACATGTTGGTCTTGTGCCTAAATAAACACTGGTCACGTAAAAAGTCACAACGGCAATCTTAGGGTCAGATCTGTAACATGTGTGTCTCACTCTCAGCATGGCACAAGTCCCAGTGTGTCCCTCATTCACCGCTCTGTTCTAAGGTTTCATTGACAGGAAGTTTAAAAAGCCATCAATGATGCAGCCTGAGAGACCACAGAGAGAGTCGGTCAGTCTCTCTCTCTCTCTCACATCATTCCTGAAATGTGAAATCATAAGGAAAATGAACATTAAAGTCTCATATGTGTGAATGACACAACGCCATCCCTTAAACAGATGGAGCAATGTTCCACGCATGCTAAAGTCTGTCTCTCAAGACTTCCTGACTCCCCTTCCCTCTCTGTTCACTCAGCTCCAAGCACATTTGTTCTTATTGAAGATATATAAATATTTAACAACAAACTAAACAAATTTCAGAAGGAAATAGTTTGGGACTATTTCGGCATCCACATTTGGTGCTCAAGTGAGTATTTGTGGCAGGAGGACAGTGAATGTGGGCCTCAAGCCGTTTTTGAATGACTAGTCTTATGTAATTCAAAGCAGCAACATAATAAACTTTATCATGTGAGTATAGGATTGTGATGGGACACGCTATAAGCAGAAAACTAAACTAACTGAATTCATAATTAACAACCCCTCGTAGTGAGACCTTCCTATGCATGCTGGTTTCTAAGTAGAGTGAGTAAGAGTGTCAGGAAATGGGTTACTGAATAGGAATTAGAGCAATAGAGAGCAAAAAGGAGTCCAAGAAAAAGAAAATCCTGTGAGGTGGCAGCAGTTTGTCAACTCTCCACGAGCATGCCTTTAATTGCTGAGAAGCACCATTTGAGTCGAGCCCTCCGGAAGCCACTACAGAGTCTTACAATGTTAATGTGAGGTGATTGAGTAGTTCAACAAGCATAAATCTGCCTGGGGGTGTCCTCCTCCTTCCGTCCACCCCCTCTTCCAGCCTCTACGGGGTCATTTGGAGCAGAGTAGAGAGGCTGTGCTGCTCATTACAGCTGCCTTGCCCATTGGCCCTGTGGACACAGCAGCCATAGCTCAGCAGTTCTGCCCCTGAATAAGGATGAGAGATATTTATTGACTGTCTATCACTGAGGCTTAATGCAGGCCACTGAAGGCAACATCTGTGAATGTGTCACTGCGCCTTTTGCCTCAGTTTAGCCACTTTTTTCCTTTTGTGTGTGTGTGAAAAACAATTGATGTGGGAACTAGTTAAACATGTCATTCTGAGATAAGAAATAAGATCATTTGTGTGGGAAGGCAGACATCAGTGGAGAAAGTCACAACTGACAATACCTTTATGCAATTTCACAACAACAGCCGTATATATGTATATAAGAAAAACTGATTCACATGTTTGTTACTAGATTTGTTACTAGATTACTGCAACTCCTTATTATCAGGCTGCTCTAATAAGTCTCTTAAGTCCCTCCAGTTGATCCAGAATGCTGCAGCTTGTGTACTCACAAAAACTAAGAAAAGAGCCACTAGATATGCTGCTATAGGCTTATATGCTGCTGGGGGATGTTTTAGGATACACTGAGCTCCTCTCTCCTCTTCTCTCTCTCCTTTACGTTACATTACATTACATTACATGTCATTTAGCTGACGCTTTTATCCAAAGCGACTTACAATAAGTACTATCCGTAAGTGTCATTTAAGTGCTACTAAAGTGCTATCGGTAAGGGACATTTAAGTGCTACTACGGCATTTAAGTGCTACCTATTCAAGGTATAGTCGAAAAAGATGTGTTTTTAGTTTGCGCCGGAAGATGTAGAGACTTTCCGCTGTCCTGATGTCAATGGGAAGCTTGTTCCACCAATGAGGAGCCAGCACGGCAAACAGCCGTGACCTTGCCGAGTGTCCAGCTCGAAGTGAAGGAGCCACAAGCAGACTGGCAGAAGCCGAGCGAAGTGAACGGGCTGGGGTGTACGGTTTGACCATGTCCTGGATGTAGACCGGACCCGATCCGTTCGCAGCACGGTACGCAAGTACCAATGTTTTGAAGCGGATGCGGGCGGCCACCGATAACCAGTGAAGGTCGGGGAGGAGCGGAGTAGTGTGGGTAAATTTCGGTAGGTTGAAGACCAGTCGAGCAGCTGCATTCTGGATGAGCTGTAGAGGTCAAATGGCATTAGCAGGTAGACCTGCCAGGAGGGAGTTGCAATAGTCCAGCCGTGAGATGACCAGAGCCTGGACCAGAACCTGTGCCGCCTTCTGAGTGAGAAGGGGTCGTATTCTCCTGATGTTGTACAGCATGTACCTACAGGAGCGTGTTGTTGCGGTAATGTTGGCAGTCAGGGAGAGTTGACTGTCGAGCGTCACTCCGAGGTTCCTGGCAGTCAGAGTCGGAACCAGCACCGAGTTGTTGAAGTTAATAGTTAGGTCGTGGGTGGGAGAGCCTTTTCCTGGAAGGAGGAGAAGTTCAGTCTTGTCCGGGTTAATTTTCAGGTGGTGAGTGGACATCCACTGAGAGATGTCGGTCAGACAGGCAGAGATTCGTGCTGCTACCTGTGTTTCGGATTGAACATTACTAACTCTACTTCTTCCCTGGAGTCTTTGTGCCTTCTCGCCTCATGGGGTCCATTGGACCTGGCTGTGTCTGAAGCTGGTCCTGGGTCCTGCCTCCTTGCCCCTGGCCTGGACCTGGCCTCCTTCCCAATGGCCCTGCCTCCTTCTTTGTGCCTCCTGCCTAAAAGGCCTGGCCTCATTGGTCCGGCCTCTTTCGCGATGCCTCCTGCCCCCTCCTCTCTTCTTCCTTCTGCTTCATGGATTGTAGAAATCTGGATCGTGGTCCATGCCTACTTCTAATTATTCATACATTCTGTCATATTCATTGCATGTCTTGTAACTCTGTAATGCTGTTCATCTGGTCACATGACATCTATTCATCTGTCCATCCGGGGAGAGGGATCCTCCTCTGTTGCTCTCCTGAAGGTTTATTCCCTTTTTTCCCCGTGAAAGGGTTGTTCCTGATCCGATGTGAGGTCCTGGGACAGGGATGTCGTATGTGTACAGATTGTAAAGCCCTCTGAGGAACATTTAAAATTTGTGATTGTGGGCTATATAAAATAAACTGAATTTAATTTAATAATGCCTCTCTTCACTCTTCACTTTCAAATTTGAAAAACTTTTAATGTGTGGTTTTAATAATGTTACTATCAATAATGAATAGTTTTACTTTAAATTAGTTTTTAGTATTTCTTCTTTCACTGCAAACCGAGCAAAACGAGAACGGATAAAAAATAAAGCAAGACTGCATTGACCTGGGGGCCTTTAATCACTAAATCTACCCCTAAAAAAACACAGAAACATTGTTGAAACCCACCTAGCGGAAGTAATGTCGAAATGTGTTAAACACCTGCTTTGACATAACCGACACCTTTTTAAAGTAGAGCATGAAATTAATGAGTGGAAGTATGCTTCTGGTGGTAAAGTTACAAGTCAGTGTGACAAAAACCTGTTGAGTTGCAATGGCAGAGTGGCGCTGTTTCTGTAGGCTATCCACTCATGCTCTTTGACTTGAGAAGAAAAGTTAGTTTGTAAAGTAATCCATGATTCATGCAGCGATTTTGCAGCTTATATTCAGCATCCAGCAACAAGTGAACTGCAGTCAATGATCCACTTTCACTACACTGTTACGACATGCTGGACTGCAGAGCCCTGAAGCTCCGCCCCTGCTGCTCCACTGAGCGCTGTTTGCGTCTTTATTATTCAAGGTTTATTAGTATTGAACGTGTTGTGTGACTGAAATGTAACCAAAATCAAAGAAGCACTCCACGAGGTACCCATCAATACACCCTCCAAGTTCTCGAGGTATGTGAAGGACACAGAGACACAGATGCCTTATAGTTTGATGCTATGCAGCAGAGGTTCTGCACAACAATGTCCTATGGTCCTTAGAGAACCCCACTGCGTGCTGCTTTGCTGTGCATCAACCTTGATCTCCCTCCTTGTTGCTGTCCCATCGGTCTGGCCGTAACCTCCTCGGGCTCTTAAGTATGTTATACAACGTGCAAACAGCCATGCTGACACGCATTAATAACAGTGAGGGGGTAAACTCCGTGCAACAGCCAGAGGAATGAGAACAGCTAACACAAAGAGCTGGTGGATGCTCAGCAAACAATGCCTGGAAGCCTCTGGCTGCTCCGTAGCTGCTGCCAAATGTTTCCAAGGACAGGCTGGGATTGTTGAAGTAAAATTATTGCCCCAGCCACCCGAGGGCTCCACCCCTGTGCTGTTTTGTCAAGCACAACACATATTGGTCTTTTTATTTGCCTCATAGGATCTCAGAATCCCAGAAGTGCTGCACTGTCGGTTGTGCTGTTTGCCTCATCATCAGAATGTGGATAGTGGTAAAGGAGGGGCTCAGAGTGATTAACTGCACTATTGATTTTACAGGGATCTTCAACCATATACTGAGATCAATCTTTGTAGCACCAGCATGTCCTCTTTGAGTTAGCTGGAAAGCAACTGCCCACACAACTTTAGTTTGTTGTGTATCTTAAAGCTCTCAATAAATGTCTGTGCCTGTTTGTCTAGCTGCAGGGTTAATTAATCTCCTAAACCCACTACTGTCTTGTTGGCCAAAGAGCTAAATCTACCAGAGACCCTGCTGCTCTCTCTAACGTCTGCTCCAAAAGCTTTGATTAAATCCCAAATTACATAAACGTGATGCTCTCATGACCCTCTGACAACGACATCTGTTGTCTCGTTGCAAAGGGGGATGACTTGCTGGATCCATAAGTCATTTTCCATTTTCATTTTTATTTGGTTTAGAAGCAAGGTACATTTATTGGTGCATTTTGCTACGTAACAATTATTTATGATATGGTGGAGGGTGGAGGATGCAGGATGAATTTATGAGTCTCACTTCATGCGGGGCTACTTGTGGTTCCTAGAGTCCTAAAAAGTAGGATGGAAGCCAGAGCCTTCAGTTATCAAGCTCCTCTTTTATGGAACCAGCTTCCACTTTCAGTCCGGGAGGCAGACACAGTCACCTCATTTAAGAGCAGACTTAAGACTTTCCTCTTTAATAATGCTTATAGGTCATTGCACCTTATTAACTCTACTTCTTCCCCGGAGTCTTTGTGCCTTCTCGCCTCATGGGGTCCATTGGACCTGGCTGTTTCTGAAGCTGGTCCTGGGTCCTGACTCCTTGTCCCTGCTTCCTGCATTCAACCCCTGGCCTGGACCTGGCCTACTTCCCAATGGCCCGGCCTACTTCTCTGTGCCTCCTGCCTCGTGGGCCGGCCTCCTGCCATGACTCCTTCTGTTTCATGGTTTGTGGAGGTCTGAATCGTGGTCCATGCCTACTACTCATTATTAATATTTTTTGTCATATTCATGTAATGTGTTTATGAAACTCTGTAATGCTATTCCTGTCAAAGGTTATTTTTGGGGAGTTTTTCCTGATCCGATGTGAGGTCCTGGGACAGGGATGTCGTATGTGTACAGATTGTAAAGCCCTCTGAGGCTAATTTGTAATTTGGGGCTATACAAAATAAACTGAATTGAAAATATATTGTTTTATGGCCAAGCAAACCCTTTAGTCATCACAGCCTTCAGTATACACATGACGATATACAAATATTGTCATATTCCATGTACTCCTGACAGGAGAATATCCCACTACAAACCTGTATAAATGACCAGTCATGCAAAATAAAACTGAACATACTATGATATACATTGAAACAACCATAATCTTTAAAAAAAAAAAAAAAATCAACAAAAGTGAGCACACTGCCTACCCTCGGGTGCGACTTGAATTACAATGTTATTATGGAAAAAGTTATTATGGAAAAATTAACTGCCTGTCCAAGTTTTAACTGGCTGCTGTCTCCAGACATTATAGTTGTAAATACTGCAAGAGAAAATACATCCAAGATAAATTAGGTAGGGAGGTCTGACAGATGGAGATACTTTGTCACCAGTGTAGAGTTTAGCCTGAGGCCTTAGCAGGTACACTTCTATTTCCTGGAAGCTGACCAGGGGAACTGGGCCAAATTCATTAGCATTATCAAGGCCTTTGCCAAAAGCTTGTCAGTCCTGTGTCCCCTGACAAAACACAGATAATCATACGTAAGTTCCCCTGCAGTGTCAGACATGACTTTGACATGAAGGTTTTAATGATTCCGTTTCAAATTTTGGACTAGTTCAGGAATGCCATGTAACGCAGCGTTCCCCAACCTTTTTTTTGCCACAGACCGGTTTCGTATTAGAGAATATTTTCATGGGACGGCCTTTACGGTGTGGGCGATAAATATGATGTAATAAAATGATAAAAACGGCATAAAAACAAATGAAGTGCATACAAATACAACTCACCATTAAGCCAAATTAGCAACGAGCCAGTCCCATCTCTGGTGATGGGAGACAATGACACCCAAGTGTGTTCTTTATTTTCCAGTCTACCCCGTAACTTTGTTTTGGTTGCTGTCAATGCAGAAACCCTGCTTCAAAGATAGGATGTTGAAATGGAAGTAATAGTAATATTTCATGGATTCTTTGCAAAGGAAATTTTATAAATTGTGGACATTACATTTTCTAACAAACTAACTAAGATGTCAGTCATCTACATTATCAGAACCAAGCAAATAAACACTGACAATAATCAGTTTTCTTTTAGATTAAACAGCATATTGTCCATCCATATCAATGCAAAAATGTAATTATCCTATGTGTGAATGCATATTTATATGGCCTTACAAGGAAGTCCTACACTTGGACTGATCCTTTCAGTTCAGCAGACAAAGCCCCTCTCATTACAAACTGAATACAAAGTGCCAGACAGGGGAGCGAGTGTTCCTGTGGCGCTCCCCCTTTCAGTCAAATCCAGCTTATGAACCATAATCAAGGTGATCCATTGTAATGAAAATCAATTGGAACGGTCATTATGTAGTGCGCCAGCTACAATGGTTGTCACACCAACGTATACTATGCTATTCAGGTTGGTTCTGTGTTTGTCATGTTAACCTCAGCATACAGCCATTTTAATGAAGCTTTGGTAGAAGTTAAGCAAAGAAGCTCTGTTCCCCCTCACTTCTCTTTCCATCAGGAATTCTTTAATCACTTTAATCATTTACGCTCTCCGACGCTGTCAAAATCCCTGTCATTTATTTCTGGTGTCACTGCGTTTGTCATTTTGTGTTTCAGACCTATGATTGCGCAACCCTTACCCTACCCATCACCAAATGGCCCCTAAGGATGATCCAGGTGTCTCAACTGAAAGTCTCCATCTTCCATCTGTTGGCTTTACTCCACGACCATCAGTTTCTGGATTACTGGGGATTCTACCCATCTCATATGTACATGGGTCTATGCTTACTGAAGAGACATGGGGTATAATTCCCTAAATCCCACTTGATTGTTAAACTCCAAAAATGTCATCATACACATCCAATTATTTTCTCCTTATTGACCTTTTGTTTATCTTTTCTACATTAGGGTACAATAAAAAGTGAATGAAATTACTAAATGTATTCTAAATGTATTTGATGATGTGTGAGCAATTTGCAGTTATCAAAAAAAAAGAAATATAAAACTTTGTGCTTTAATTCCAGGTGATACTTCCTAAACAGCTCACTGTCCATTTTCCTGTAATGGGCATCATGAACCACTTTTTTGTTATATGGCACTGGATAGTCCCCCTTTATAGATGATACAATGGGGGATATCCTCACCAGTCGCTTTTAATGCTGCGTTCACACCAACAAACACACCGCGTTTGTTGTTTGCCAAAGTTGAAATATTTCAACTCTGGCGAAATTGACTTTGCATGAGATGTACTTGTGCGAAACATTTGCAACGCATTTGTGAACGCAGCATAATGCAGGTCAGGACGCTGATTTGGTCCCTGGTTCTCTTGGCCTGTCTTTAAGTGTGTTTGGCCTCCTGGGGCACAATGTCCCATCTTGTTTTAGAGTCCAGCTGAAACCCTGTCATGTCGCTGACATATATCTGACAGGGTTTCTCCATCAACCCGTTTTCCACCCGGTTAGTGGTCAGGAGCCTGAAATAGTTTGAAAAGGGACAATTTGGTGAATTATGACTGGGGTCCTGGCGCCCTGAGGTTAATCGACCACTGTCTGTGGCGCTGGACCTGAGGCTTCGTAAGTGGAAGCTCCACCAAGGAATTGTCACCTTCCTTAGTAATGTCAGGATCTGCCAGTAAGAAAGTTTAATTACACATTTCATGTCTTGAAAAAGGTTGATGAATTGTATAAATGGCCACATAACCATGTATAGACACATGCTTATAAACAACATGCATAGACACAAATATATTTACTTAGCATAGCAGCAATTACAATTTCTATATCTATATTTTTATATTTTGAGAAAACTCTCAGACAGACACGTTAACCTACTTGTCTTACTTTAAGTGCTTCTTCTTGTCTCTTCTCTACTACTTCTTCTTCTATATCTCTTTTCTACCAGGAACATGAACCATACAAGAGAAAAATATCATTTTGGTGAACCATTTATTTATATTTATATTTATATATATATATATATATACATATATATATACATATATATATATATATATATACATTTATATATATATATATATATATATATACACATTTATATATATATACATATATATACATTTTTATATATATATATATATATAGGCAATATATGTAATTAAAGATAGTTTGTACTGTATCTAACATATTTGTTTATTTGTTCAGAGAAGGGTTGTTACTATTCTATCAAATTCTAATTAAGTTGGAAGTTTATCAACAATGTGTTTACCTGTGTGCCCTTATTCAAAGCCACCTCAAAGTGATAAGGGAACCTATCCTGAGGCAGGTCACAAGAAAGAAACAGCAGTACAATAACAAATTCATGTAGATCATTTTGTTTCAGATCAGTGGTCCTTGAGAATTTGTGAGGAGGGGGAACACCTTACAAGCTTGGTCTATGGACCCCATTGTGGTCACGAGTAAAGCTCTGTAAAAAAAAAGGTCTTCTTTTATTCTCCTAAAGGTCTGTTCAACATGTTTCCTCAGGAACGCAGTGTTCTGGGTAAGCTGTCTATTAGACCTGAGGAAATACTGACACTAATAAGCAAAGTGTTATGCCATTACTTCGCCAGAAGCCCAGACAACTGACTGATGCCACCTCACTAAAGTGTGCTTGTTCCTTTGTAATAGGAACAGGTTTCTGAACGTAGTACTGTCAAACTGGCCCTCTGTAAATGTCATTCTGTACAGTCCAATATCACGCTTTCAGATGTGAAAGTATTTTTGATTATTTACCGACCAAACTCAATTTGACCATGTTTTCAGCTGTAGGTTTCAAAGCCATAAAAAGTGCATTAAGTGACATAAACCTTAGATGGTGTGTACACCATAATTAGCCTGGCATGGCTCTTATAGCTGCTCCTCCGATGACTGTGACCTTTGGTCCTAATCCTGATCTGCACGTGGCGGATCTCTGCTGTGCTTCAAATGCTAAGTCAACATGGAAAGATGTTTTAGTGGCTTCTCAGCAGATCAGCAATGTTAACACTTTGCAACTGATGACAACCAGGATTACCTTGATGTGGAGGCTCGGTCCTCTTCAGGTGCATCCTGTCCACAGGTAACAGCAGCTGCATGATGGGTAAACAGCAACAGAAACACGACTTTTGTGAACCCTCATCCTACCAACATATTTAACATACAAGGGCTCCTGACACAAATAAACTACTGTAAGAAACAACCACCATAGCAACAAGTTATGTAATTAATGTAATCTAATAAAAACCTGATTATCATACTGTTAAGAAAGTGGCAGAACATTTGCATATTGTGTTAAATAGAAAAAAGACAGAGCACATGATGAAATGTATGTCTGCTGCATCGGTCTCTTCAGTATGCCTGACAGAGTGCCCCTTTTATTCTGATACTTTATACTATTTTAGGACACATGACAAACATTTTAACTATCTGTTCTATTTCATCTTTTTAAATTGCACACGCTGCAGTTGGGTACTTTTGACTGGATTCCCCCTTGGACCCCAATACAATTTCAAAAAAATAAATAAAAAAAACGAGAATGATATGAAGTCATTAGGAACAAATGGATTGATAAAGTTGTGAAAAATAGGAATGAGAGAATAAGCCCCAGTGAGATAAGACAACAAGTAAAGCTCTGGGGGTTGGCAGGATGGGGTTTAAATTAGACGAGGGGGGCAGTTTATTTTAAAAAGAGACTGTATGCATTTAGAGTAAAACTGACATGATCAAAAGAGAGTTGGGACTGATAATGTGTTGAGTTATTTCAACTCATAGTTAACTTATGTAGAGAACTTAGTACGTGTACTTTAAGTGTAACTAAAACTATGATTATTCTCTTTAACTTACAGAGCAGTTTATTTGGCCAAACGTAACCAAACTGCGACCGGTTCAGTGTCAACCGCACGTCTCACTCTGCGCCCACTACATTGAGGTATGCGCTAGTTTAGGAAATCTATTAGAGGTGGTCGTTTGAGTCAGAGGGTTGATGTAGTTATGTCTCTGTGCATAGAATACTCAAAAAGTAACGCACACAAGGAGTGTGATGAGGTGTTGATCTGGAAGCACTAATATTATTATTACCATAATTCACATGCATCTCTTTATTGTAATGATGGTAAATGGACCTGTACTTGTAAAGCGCTTTTCTAGTCTTCTGACCACTCAAAGCTCTTTAACACTACATCATTCACCCATTCATACACTGATGGGAGGAGCTACCATGCAAGGTGCCTCCTGCCCATCAGGACTAACTAACATTCATTAGTTAGAGTTAAGAGTCTGCCCCAAGGAGCCGGAGATCTACCACAGAAGAGTCATCTTAAGTTCTGTGGTTTTCAGCAAGGTCTTCCTGTGCGTCCATCGTCTCTGAAGAGAAAACAACACGGTCACGATATCAGTCCTTAACATCAGTAGTCAAACGTAGGATTAGCTCTGCTGCTGGCTGTTGTCTCAACGGCAATACACACTTCCTCTGAATGTCATTTGGATGCTGTGCAGCAGCCCCTCTTCCCCCCCCCCCCCTGAAACCTTCCCAATTTAAAACAGTCAAATTACTTATTTGTGGTTGTGCTGCATTGTAATTAAATGTGATTAGTCATGCAGATTCCCCATATCTCACAGCCAGTCTGCAAGGGACATGTCATCTTCATTGTAAAAACACATCACGTCTTCTTCAAACACCCTCCTGGCAGAATAGTTTCTGCACCAGAGAAATTGATGGAAAGACATTTGACAGTTATGTCTCAGAGGTTGTAGGCTGATTGTTGCTGAAATGTCTGCGGGGCACGCTTGCTTTTGATTCAGATACAGTTTTCTCGTCATGTGGTCAGGCCTCCACATGACGAGAAAACGGTTTTTTTTTTTTTTTTCCTTTCTCTCTTTCTCGAGGTGCATTACCAGAGCAATACGCAGCGTGAGAGCACATTATGTGAGTACAGCCAGAGGGTCAGAGGCCGCTTCGACTGTTTAACAGATGATGCCCTGCAGGGGGTGGCCCAGAGAACGGTCCATAGTAGATTTTCAAAATGTTGCCTTTAAGCTCAGTAATGTAACATCGTCGTCACTTTGGAGGAGCATTGACATTAATTAGAACCGATCATATATGTTCAACCATCATGTGTGACAGGCCACTGTAAGGAGAAGGATTTGTGACGGAGCGTGTGAGTAGAGACGGGTTTTATATAGAGCATCCATCACTATCACGTCATTCACTCCATCCCGCTGCAGTGCCTGGTCCTCAAATCACGAGTTGGAAGCATGCCCTTCTGTATTTCTGCACATTGTCAGATATAGATCAGGCGACAGAAATATTGTTAGTATTTAACTATTTGTAGAATTAATTCCAGTGATGGCTGCGTAGGGTTGTTTCTGACTCGAACGATCCAAACATTTTCCAATAACTCCAGAGCGTTGTCAAGTTCAAAAGTCAGGTTTTTTTGGGAAAAGGATAGTTATGATGATTGCAATGTTCTGCATCAATCAATATTCGTTGCCATTTAGCGTTTCCTAAAAAAACGTCACTACCGTGCAAAAACAGTTTGCTTTCCCACTCGCTGCACACGAAGAGGCACTGACGACGTGCATCTTTGACAGAAATAGAAAAAGTTCACTGGATCCGATGATTAATTTTATTCAAAATGTAGGGGTTTTTTTTTCGGGTGAGGTTGTCGTAAATACACAGATATTCTAATCTTCATTCAAAAACCTCAATAGAAACGTCGGTAAAGAAGTCATCATTCCTACAGCTGCATTGGAAACACCACACAGTCTTTCCTTTCTGTTTTTGGAGCGAGCGATTGGAGTGGAGCGGGTCGAGTGACCGAGGAGCAGAACCTCGCACTCTTCTCACCTGCCCTGGTCTAAACCCAGTTAGCAAACATCTTTACACCCCATAATAAGACGTGAGATGGGTCCTTAAAAGAAAGCTCTGCTTTGGCCATTGGCTCTGGCATCCGGGCACAGCCAGTTGTGAGATGAGAAACAGAATCAGTGACGACATTATGGGCTAATTATTCACGGAGGGACTTGTTTGTTGTTCTCCCATAAAAAAAAAAAATGTATTTGCACTTTTTGCTCCAAACAGTTCCCATTTAGCCCAAAGAGACAGTTATGTAATTGGCTTTTGCTTTGGTGTGAATGTTCACATATTTATCTTGATTGAGAGACCAAGACGACAATGTTACCTCATCTTTAATTAACATATTTTTTTTCTTATTGTTTTATAGTGTGCTTCCATTGTGCAATTTACTAAACCACAAATAATGCACATGATGCAGTGTGAGAGGACCAGGGTTAACAGCTGACTTCCCCCTGCTCGTGGGTTAGCATCACCTGGACCTTTACAGAGGACACATGCAGACCCAAATCAACGCCACATCAGGCTATTCCTCCTTTCTTCCTCCACAGATGCATTCTTGATATTCTTGTCTTGTGCTTGCTATAGATTTGTCTGCAGTTCCCACTTCAGCATGTGAAAGCAATGGCAAAAATAAAGAAGTACATTAACTGTTATGGACAGTGTGCATGCAGTCACATGGGAGCTGGTGTGTGGGTTGGTGCGGGGAACATGCTGAGGCCATTACATAATTAGATCCATGTCTGAAAGAGGCTTCTCTCCCGACTCTCTTCTCACTTTATCACATCTGAAGGTGCCTTTAGGCCGTGACGGCGATCATGTACGTTTATTTATTTATTCATGTCACTGTATGAGATGGTTCCAATCACCAGCATCGTCAGTACTCCTTATGTTCTGGTCCGGTTTGTGCGTTTTCAACACCTTCTCACTCCAAATTCCTCAATTACGGCAGCTTGGTCAGAGGTTCTACGCATCAGATCATGACGCTCTACGTAGCCCGTCAGTTTTTGTCTTTTCATAATGGTATTTGGACTTACATTTATATGGAGCTTTTTCTAGTCTATTTAGAGTCCAGTACCTGGCCAAAGGACACTTCAACATGTTGACTGAAGGAGACGGTTTTCTAATTAATAGGTTGACCCAGATGATCCATAGTCCAAGGAAACTCCTTGGTTACATTTTGAAAAAGATTGTGATTGGGTTAAAATAAAACATAACAAGTTAAGTAGGCTGTTATGTAAACAATGTCCCATATGACACTTCGTATATGTAATATGAAGTGTCATATGGGACACAAGCTCAGAAATGCAGTGGCATTAACAGGACTGCATTACTGTCTGTGTCTGGCTTTGAAACAAGCACATGACAAAAAAAGGGACATAAACGGCTGTATCTCTTCACGAAATTCTCGTGCCAATTTCTTGTCAACTTTTACAGAGGAGCATTAGAAAGCATCCTGACTACAGCCATCACAAACTGGCATGGGATGTGCACGCCCAGGACAGTCATTGGTACCGTCTCCTGAGCATCAGTGATGTTGGTGACAAGAGGATCCTGAGAAGAGCTAAAGGGTTTTAAAGACTAAACCCAGCCAGCCACAGGCCTCTCAGCTTCCTTCCTCTGGCTGAGACCCTTAACTCATCCTCCACCCGCCATATATAATTTGTAATAGTTTTTGTATTTTTCTGAACTTAATTGTGCAACCCTATTGTACAATGACAAATAAAAGGGGACCCGACAGCAGGGACAGAAAGGTCAAAGGGTCACTGAAGATACATTCTACACACTGTTCCCTAACACTCACTTAATACATGGGTGATAACACACACACACACACACACTCACACTGTGATGCTGACAGGCCTGAGTACAGTTGCCTCCAGCTCATTGTGAGTGCAGCTGCTGTCATGCTGACACGTTGCTGCTAACTGGGCTGGGATGGTTTAAATGAGACTGATGAGGGCTAATAGTTCAAGCAACGATGCCTGGCTCTCACAACTGCTTAACCGTCAACTGCTGAAAAGTATCAGCTTCTTCGGCTTTTCATCATATCGCATAATCCTCCTCTGCAGATTGAGTTACCAAGTTTTCAATCACAATCCTCTTCCGCTCAGAATTTCTTTTGGATCTTTTGGGTGGTACCCGAGAATCAGAATTCTTTTGTTTGTCATTTCTAGTTATTCTTGTGCTGAAAAGCAGTACTGTTCAGATGTAGCTCACGAGGAAATGTTTTATCACACATATTATTATGTGTCTTTAGATTTTGTGTAATATAACTATTTCAGGTTTTAAACTTCATTCTGATTTTCTTGCAAAAGGGTCTTATCCGTTACATTTTCATGTATAGAAGTCGGTTTTGCTGCTATCACAAAGATGAAGTAAGGTGGAGGTCATTTGAACTTTGAGTTCAGCAAACAGAAAAGGTCAGAGCACCCTCTGGTTTCCAGGTCCCCTTTGAGAAGTGAAACCTTCTACTGGAAAGAAACAATGACGGCTTTCCTCTCCATTTGAGTGGAGTATGTGGTCAAATGCACACCTCAATTTTCTGTGAGTTTATAGGTTGCCTTTTAAATGTGCCCTCTGTGGTCTCCAGTATGTGCAATGCTTTAAAAAAAAAAAAGGTCTGCATCTCAAAAACAATGAGAGTTTTCTTTGGCTCTGACAAAGATCAATGTTGGCCAGGAGCGAGGGAAGCAGCCTGGCTGGCGACTGCTGCCTGGCCTCTTGGAGAGATAAACACATCCACACAGCAGTCACTCACAGGGCTTCTTCATTCAATAGTCTACCAGATTATGGGCCTCATGCAGGACACACATTTCCCTTTTTTATTTTTGTTCTCATCTTCAATTTGCTCTTATTTTGCTTGAACCAATAGATTTGGGATTCTCCAATGCTTTCTTATTTTTGCTGTTCTCTAAAGTAAGAGAATTCAATTCAGTTCATTTTGTATAGCCCAATATCATAAATTATGAATTTGCCTCAGAGGGCTTTACAATCTGTACACATACGACATCACTGACATTTGACCTCACATGGGATCAGGAAAAACTCCCAAAAAACATAAATAACCTTTCACAGGGAAAAAAGATGTTGCTCTCCTTCAGGCCCCAGATGGACAGATGCAATATATGTCATGTGTACAGAATGAACAGCATTACAGAGTTACATAAACACATTCAATAAATATGACAATGTATGAATGGACCTCCACAATCCACAGAACATTTCACGAGTGATCGAAAGTGCACTTATAAAAGGGAAAACTATCTTTTCTTCGCAGTCCTTTTTTTTCCAATGCAAGGAAACATAAAGGCCTTATACACACACCTGAGTTGCAAAAATGTGTGAATATGCGGCAGTTGCAACCCTTTAAGTTAAAGATACATTTACACACACAGAGGACCGACTAGCAGGATCCCATTGTGAGCAGTGTCTGGCAAATTGTTGGATTTTAGCCAGCTGTTTTATTGAGTTTTCTTTAGCAAAGTGCTCTGAGTGAATTTGAGTTCCCTCTGGTGAACAATTATGCAGTGTATATGTCTTGGGCTTTTATTGTGAAAGGTAAGAAAGAGAAAGGAATAATGGATCTGGTTTAGTCTGCCTATGTCCAGGTTGAAAGGAGTAATACAGTTGTATATGTGCGTTCTTCATAAAAGAACTCGTTAAAAACAGTGAAAAATAAAAATGTGTGAGTATGTAATGATTTGGGTTCTGCAATTTGTGGGCTTAATGATAACTGTTAGTTCATTAACAGTATGTCTGGGGTGGATTCTCCCAATCTTGTCGTAGGTGGTTTTTGGCCGGGGTGCCGACTACAATCTGATGGCCACCCTAGATGCCACCTTGAAACTTCTGCCGGGTGATTGGTGATTGACGCCGTGCCGCTTTGCCTTTAACGGAACACCACTCTGCAAGCACCGGATCAGGATGAGCGTATCCAGAAGAACGCGCTGCGGTCTCATTCCCAGCTCGTCTAATACGGACGATACCGACAGACACGGCAATGCTTCTAATTTATATTTTCTTTCAGTCTTATTTCATTATAGCAGTGGCAACGCTTTGATGAAGTCAGCTCATTATTATAATAAAGCTTTTGATAAAGTTATCAGCTCTTTTAATGCCTTGTTATAGATATATCACCTCAAATACTTTCACAGGTTTAGTTACAGGTCAGAGCATAAATATAACATTATTCAACTCTGCAGTTTATTCTACAGAACTAAGTCCATGACTTTAACAGCCTAACATGCTATCATGTATAGTATACTATTTAATTCAGATAAATTCTTTTGAGTTCATTTAGAGAAAGATAAAAACTCAGGGTTTGCGTAATACATATTTTATTGGGGGTATTAACTTTTTAATGAGTTTAGAAAAAGCTGCTTCTTACTTGTCATTGTTACTGTTCGCTTATTTGGCTAGGTGGTGGTATCAATGTAGCCTATTAATTCATGTTTTATCAATATTAATGCATAAAGAATGTCAGCATGCTATGCCACCTCAAGACATCATTGGCCACCCTAGTTAGACGGTCTCTACTGCCACTGGTTCTTGGCCACGTGCCAGAGTATTTGCACATGGATCTATCGTGTTTATGGGGCGTTACCTATGCTAATAACAAACAATCAGCCTCAGGCCTCCAATTCAAGATGGATTCATTATTACATTTTTCGGAATAAAAGTTTACTTGCTAAGCATTATTCTTCCGAGTCTACCACATCCCAGAAACACTTCCTTTGGCTTTAACCAATATGTGATTAATTCAAAGCATTCCTCCAGCACTGAATGGCATTTTAACAAGAACAGACAAATTATTCTTGCTTCCTTTTCCAGACTGTGCTGCTGTTTCCTGATATTTAAAAGCACATATTTAAAAGCCCGAGAGCCACCTTTCAGCTGTTTACCTGTCTTCTAAATCAGTGATTCTTAACCATAGGGCCGCGAGCGCCACCTAGTGCTGCAGGTGCAAATCAGTTGTTTAATGCTGCGTTCACACCAAACGCGTTGCGGATTTTTCGCGCAAGTAGATCCCATGCAAATCCAATGCACAGACACGAATGACGCAAATGGCACGGCACAAAGTTGAGAAAGCCAATCAGCGTTGAGATAGAAGCTATTGGTTAATTTTTTTTATAGTGACGGCAATTTTTGTTCATTATTTCATGCTCCATGAAATAAGTTTTTTGCTCAACGACCGTTAAGCAGTCTGAATGCAGTCATGCCGGCTGAGGGATTCACATTGAACCGCTGAGTCACTGCCCATGCTTTGCTTGCTTTTTGTATTTTATTTTTACCTGACAGGAGGCAAAATTCATTTCTTAATGTGTTGATATTTAATGTGTATACCAGTAATTGTATTAATGCAGAGCATGCTGTATGGATGCAGAGCATGCTGTATGGATGCAGCTGCGCAATGAGCAGTCTTTGCGGACACCCCCCTCTCTCCATATTTTCAAACTCTTGCAGGGCTGTTGCCTTATATGGCACACGTTTTAGCTAACCCAATAAACTGTATTTGGAAATTAGATGTATAATAGTGCATAACATTTTTTTGTAAACTAGAGTACAACTCATTTGAAAGCCTTGTTCTTAGTCTTTCACATCCAACCTGGAAAACATTACAGCCAATCCTATTTGTTATACTGTACCGGCCACCAGGTCCATATTCAGAATTTATATCTGAATTTTCAGAGTTTTTATCAAGTTTAATCCTTAAAACTGATAAGGTTATTATTGTAGGATATTTTAATATTCATGTGGATATTGATAATGATTGCCTTAGTACTGCATCTATCTCATTGTTGGACTCGATTGGCTTCTGTCAGAGTACAGAAACCCACTCACTGCTTTGGCCACACCCTCGACCTTGTTCTTGCATATGACATTGACATTGAGCATTTGGAGGTCTTCCCACAGAACCCTCTTCTGTCAGACCTTTACCTCATAACTTTTGAGTTTATACTCCCGGAGTATACACCGTTAGTCAAAAGTCTAACTGACAGTGCTGTAGCTACATTTAAAGAAGTGATTCCTTCTGCATTTGATTCAATACCACGTCTCAATGTGACGGAGGACTCCTGTGCTAACTTTAGTCCGTCCCAGAGAATGACACTAGACTTGATAGCCCCACTAAAGAAAAAGACAGTGAGGCAAAGGAGGTTTGCTCCCTGGTATAACCCTCAGACCCGCGACCTAAAGCAAACTTCACGAAAGCTCGAAAGTATATGGCGTTCCACCAATCTGGAAGAATCACGCTTAGTTTGGCGAGACAGCCTTAAAACATATAAAAAGGCTCTCCGTAATGCCAGAGCAGCCTATTACTCATCTGTAATAGAGAAAAATAAGAACAACCTCAGGGTTCTCTTTAGCACTGTAGCCAGGCTGACAGAGAGTCACAGCTCTGTGGAGCCGTATATTCCTATAGACCTCAGTAGTAATGACTTCATGAACTTCTTCAATGAAAAGATTTTAACTATTAGAAGCAAGATTGATGATCTCTTGCCCTCAACTACTGCCGATCTGTCATCAAGAGGAGTGGCCTTGGAAACGGCTGTATGCCCTGGTGTATATTTGGATAGCTTTTCTCCCATTAACCTAGACCAATTGTCTTCAACGGTTCCTACTTCTAAACCGTCTACCTGTCTCTTGGACCCCATCCCAACGAGGCTGCTTAAAGACGTGTTGCCTTTAATTGGCACCTCTCTGCTGGATATTGTTAATGTGTCTTTGCTAACAGGGCATGTACCACATTCCTTTAAAGTAGCTGTAATTAAACCTCTCCTGAAAAAGCCCACTCTTAATCCAGAGTTGTTGGCTAACTACAGACTGATCTCTAACCTTCTCTTCCTCTCTAAGATCCTTGAGAAAGTAGTCGCAAATCAGTTGTGCGACTTCCTACATCAGAATAGTTTATTTGAGGAGTTTCAGTCAGGATTTAGAAAACACCACAGCACAGAGACAGCACTGGTGAAAATTACAAATGACCTCCTAATTGCATCAGATAAAGGACTCATCTCCGTACTGGTATTATTAGACCTTAGTGCTGCGTTCGACACCATTGATCATGACATCCTATTACAGAGACTGGATCAGTCGATTGGCATTTCAGGTACCGCGCTAAGTTGGTTTAAATCCTATTTATCAGATCGATCTCAATTTGTATTCAGCTAAATGACATGTAATGTATTTGTAAACGATGAAGCCTCAATGACCACCAACGTTAATCACGGAGTTCCACAAGGTTCTGTGCTTGGACCAATTTTATTTACCTTTATATATGCTTCATTCATGCAGAGGAACTAGTACAACGTTCTGGAATGGCCATCTCAGTCCCCAGACCTGAATATCATTGAAAATCTGTGGTCTGTTTTAAAGTGGGCTGTCCATGCTCGGAAACCATCAAACTGGACTGAACTGGAGATGTTTTGTGAAGAAGAATGGTCAAAAATACCTTCAACCAGAATCCAGACCCTCATGGGAAGCTATAGGAAGCGTTTAGAGGCTGTTATTTCTGCAAAAGGAGGATCTACTAAATATTGATGTAATTTTTCTGTTGGGGTGCCCAAATTTATGCACCTGCATACTTTTGTTTAAGTAATTATTGCACACTTTCTGTAAATCCTATAAACTTAATTTCACTTCTTAAATATCACTGTTTGTCTGCTATATGATATATTTAATTGAAATTGCTGTTCCGAACAATCAATGATACATAAAGGAAAATCTTGAAAATGATCAGGGGTGCCCAAACTTTTTCATACCACTATATATATTGTGGCATCACAAGGGGACAGGTAGTGGAGGGGCGCTACAGAGTGGCCACCAGTGCAAAAACTACATCTCCCAGCCTGCCTCACCGCTCACCCAGCTGCTTAAGGATCCTGATTGAGGCAGGGCTGGGAGACTTAAGGGAGAGCACCTGGTAAGGAGAAAGGAGAGCGGCAGGTGAACCCACGAGCGCCTGGAAGAGGACAACAAGGGAGAGGACCTCGTAGCCTGGATTCACCAGGATTGAGTTTTTGTTTGGTTAATTAACCACTTTCTCCTCCGGGATGTTTTGTGTTATCTAACTGGACCTTTTTTTTGATACTTTGTTGTTTTTGGATGTTACCTTGCTGGTGGGATGGGAAATAAACCTGGACTTTTTGTTAAATACCCTCGGACGTGCCTGTGTTCATCTCTCTCTTTGCACCGCCCCAGGCTAGCCTGTCCTAGCAACAGCCCGTGACACTACAATATATATATATATATATATATATATATATATATATATATATATATATATATATATATATATATATATATATATATATATATATATATATATATATATATATATATATATATATATATATATATATGAGGAGGCTGCACGGTGGTGTAGTGGCTAGCACTGTAGCCTCACAGCAAGAGGGCCGCGGGTTCAATTCCCGGTCGGAGCGGTCCTTCTGTGTGGAGTTTGCATGTTCTCCCCGTGGCAGCGTGGGTTCTCTCCGGGCTCTCCGGCTTCCTCCCACAGTCCAAAGACATGCTGCAGGTTAATTGATCTCTAAATTGCCCATAGGTGTGAATGTGAGAGTGAATGGTTGTATGTCCCTACATGTGCCCTCGATGGACTGGCGGCCTGTCCAGGGTGTCCCCTGCCTTCGCCCTATGTCAGCTGGGATAGGCTCCAGCGCCCCCGCGACCCTAATGAGGATAAGCGGTATTGAAAATATATATATATATATATATATAGTGTGTCAATGTATAAACAATGAATCCTCAATGACCACCAACGTTAATCACGGAGTTCCACAAGGTTCCAAAGGTTTACCTTTTTATATATGCTTCCTTTGGGCAATATTATCAGGAAATACTGCATAAACTTTCATTGCTATGCAGACCATACTCAATTATATCTATCGATCAAACCAGAGGAGACCAACCAGCTCGCTAAAATTCAAGAATGTCTTAAAGACATAAAAACATGGATTACCTGCAACTTCCTGATGTTAAACTCAGACAAAACTGAAGTTATTTTACTGGGCCCTGAACACCTCAGAGATCAATTATCTGGTAATGTGGTTTCTGTAGATGGCATTGCCCTATCATCCAACACCACTGTAAAGAATCTCGGCGTTATCTTTGACCGAGACTTGTCCTTTAACTCCCACGTTAAGCAAATCTCAAGGATTGCATTTTTTCATTTACGTAACATTTCAAAAATCAGGCACATCTTGTCTCAAAAAGATGCAGAAAAGCTGGTTCACGCGTTTGTTACTTCCAGACTAGATTACTGCAACTCCATATTATCAGGCTGCTCTAATAAGTCTCTTAAATCCCTCCAGTTGATCCAGAATGCTGCAGCTCGTGTACTCACAAAAACTAAGAAAAGAGATCACATTACTCCTGTATTAGCTGCTCTGCACTGGCTCCCTGTAAAATCAAGAATCACATTTAAAATTTTTCTCCTCACCTACAAAGCCTTGATTGGTGATGCACCATCATATCTTAAGGAGCTTGTAGTACCATATTGCCCCACTAGAGAGCTGCGCTCACTAAATGCGGGGCTACTTGTGGTTCCTAGAGTCCTAAAAAGTAGGATGGGAGCAAGAGCCTTCAGTTATCAAGCTCCTCTTTTATGGAACCAGCTTCCACTTTCAGTCCGGGAGGCAGACACAGTCACCTCATTCAAGAATAAACTTAAGATTTTCCTGTTTGATAGTGCTTATAGTTAGGGCTGAATCAGGTTTGCCCTGGTCGAGCCCCTTGATATGCTGCTATAGGCTGCTGGGGGATGTTTTAGGATACACTGAGCACCTATCTCCTCTTCTCTCTCTCCTTATTAACTCTGCTTCCTCCCCGGAGTCGTTGTGACTTCACATCTCATTGGGTCCATTGGACCTGGAGGTGTCTGATGCCTGGTGAGCCGGCCTCCCGCGTTGGCCCTGCTGATGCGCCTCGCCCCCCCCTCCTCTCTACCTCCTTCTGTTTCATGGATTAGAGTTCCATTCATACATTGTCATATTCATGTAATGTGTTTATGTAACTTTGTAAATGCTGTTCATTCTGTACACATGACATCTATTGCTTCTGTCCATCCGGGGAGAGGGATCCTCCTCTGTTGCTCTCCTGAAGGTTTCTTCCCTTTTTTCCCTGTCAAAGGTTATTTTTAGGGAGTTTTTCCTGATCCAATGTGAGGTCCTGGGACAGGGATGTTGTATGTGTACAGATTGTAAAACCCTCTGAGGCAAATTTGTAATTTGTGATATTGGGCTATACAAAATAAACTGAATTGAAATTATAAACGGCATTATGGACATCATCGCCGGTGTTTAGGACTCATCTGTATTGCTGTTATTTTCATTCACTCATACACTTTTCTCTACACTGAATTGTTGTAATGCGACACTGGTCAAATTGTTCATGTTCATTAGCGTTTTTACCCTAAAGCCACACTCATTTTTACAGAAATGTTGTAAAAATGCAAACTACCTTTTTCAATAGTCTCCTTTACCTTGTTTGTTTTAAACATTGAACTAGTAATATTTTCCTCTTAACATATTTGCAATCATGAGCGATCTGTATAACTTGGTTGAGCTGGCAACGGGAGCTGTACTGTAGCAGAGCTGGCGATATTATAAGTATTCTGAGCATTGGTGTATGAGCATTTGTCTTGTGGAGATGACGACACTATGACACAACCTTTAGTTCTACTCTAAAACAACACACTGAACACACACAGAGAGAGAGGAACATCTAATTGATCAGTTCAATCTGAAAAAAACCTTATTGGAAAAATCTAAATGATTTGTTTTAGCCTATTAGTGACATTTCTGTTAAATGTTCATTTGGGGACGTCGGTTAAGATATGAATGTCTCTATATGTTTTCAGGTTCATGGAACCCCTTGATGTTGTAATGAAGAGAATGCAGGTTGGACTCTTGATAGGATACGAAGGCAATCTGCAGGATTAATTTCCTTTGGACATCTTCAATGTGGCTGTAGTAGCAGAGGAGAAGATCATCTTACACAACCTCAGAGACGTGCCCACAGGCTTTGCCATGTTGATGGGCTCAATCTACTGCCTCAACCTGGAGTAAGATTAAATACATCTTTTGATTTCCTTCAGAAGGTCATCATGAACATCAAACCGGACCAATGCTCCGCAAAAATACATGGGCTCAGAAACAAACTGCTTAGATATAGCCTGTAAAAAAGGTAATGCAAGCATTGTTCTTCACAAAAAACAGTTCATGTTTTAATAGGAATTTACAAAGGTTCTTTTACAATAGACTGTTCTAAACTGTAGATTGGTTGTTTTAACATGTACAACCTTTTGTGAGAACCTAACTCTCTTAACAACATTTTTTTTTTTAGAATTGTTTAAGAAATGTTATGAACATGAAAGTTTTATGTTTTTTTGAAGTGCTCAGCACAGTCATACTCTACCATATCTCTAATTCCATCATTCCCCCATCTCTAATTCCATCATTCCCCCTTTTAAAAGTATGCAATTAAGTCAAACGTGTCATTCCAAGATGGCCACCAAACCAGTCCTGTGTTTGTGTGTCTGCGTGTGAGCTCGGAATTTATGTTTTATCTTGTCTGCTGGTCTGTTACAGCCTAGCCTCCTCTGCTAGCTGTAGCCTGGGCCTGTCCAATCTGCTACAGTCTAGCTTCCTCTGCTAGATGTAGCCTGGGCCAATTCAACCTAACCTCCTATGCTAGCTGAAGCCTGGCTTCTGGCTGTCTCTGAGTCATGGCTTAAGAAAGGCGTCTCGGATCTAGAAATTCGAATACCGGGTTACAACGTCTTTCGTCAGGATAGATCCACCAAGGGTGGCGGCGTGGCTATATTTGTAAAAGACCATTTGCAATGTTCTGTTACGCTGTCTAAATCAGTCCCCAAGCAATTTGAACTGTTAAAACTCTGTCTGTTGCTGTTTGCTATAGACCATCCTCTGCTCCAGCATGCACATTAAAAGCTCTCGGTGAACTGTTGGCCCCTCACATTTCCTCTGAGTTTGTGACCTACACTGGAATATGATCAACCCCCCTGATTTAGTTACACAGCAATTTGGTGCTTTAAACCTCTTTCAAATTGTAGCTGAGCCAACCAGACTTAATTTAAAATCACCGTCATCTGCCACACTAATCGATATTATTCTCACTAACACTCCATCAAACTGCCGATCTGGAGTCTTAAGTCAAGATTTGAGTAACCACTGTGCCATTGCATTCGTTCGCGCCGGCCTCTCTGTCAAACGTCCACCGGTGATTGTGACCAAGCACTCACTGAAAAACTTTGACAATCAGGCCTTTCTGCAAGATGTTGCAGCTGCGTCTTGGGAAAAAATCAATCTTATCCCCTCAGTGGAAGATGCCTGGTCTTATTTCAAAAACACCTTTAGCCTAATCATTGAGAAACACGCCCCATTGAAACGATTCCAGACTAAGAATCGCTACAGCCCCTGGTTTAGTCACGATTTAGCGGCTCTGATCCGCCTAAAAAACACCTCATGGCGGAGGGCGAGGTCTTCTCAGTCTGCTGCTGACTGGCTAGTCTTCAGACAATGCAGGAACAAAACAACACAGGCGATCAGGTAAGCTAAAATCAGTCATTTCAAAGAAGAATTCTCAGCCAGTGGCTCTGACGCCAAGAAATTTTGGAAAACAGTCAAATCCATGGAAAACAAACTTGCTTCTCCACATCTACCCACTTTCTTGATTTTTGGTGACATTGTTGTTACTGATAAACAACGCATGGCCACACACTTCAACCAACATTTCGTGAAATCATCTAATTTCTTTGGTGAAGCTGCCCGTGAAACAGATTCATAAACACCTCATCACCCAGCGTTAACAGCTTCTCCCTTCAACCTGTTAAGGTTTCGGAAGTCCTGGATGAGCTCATTAAGTTGGATTCAAACAAGTCAGCTGGATCTGATGGGCTTGACCCTGTGTTTTTAAAATCAGCCGCTCATATTATTGCTTCCCCTATTACAAGACTGTTTAACCTGTCATTTCATTTATCTGTTTTCTGTTTACTGAAAACATGTCTGAACCGCTTACCATCTCTAAAGGTGTGCCTCAAGGCTCCATCTTAGGCCCCATTTTGTTTTCCATTTATATTAACGATGTAGCCAAAGCTGCTGGAAATTCCAGGATTCATCTGTATGCTGATGACACCATCATATATTCAGCTGGTCCTTTACTCCACTCTGCTGTGTCCACTCTTCAACAAAGCCTCACCTCTATCCAACAGTCTTTCAACAACCTCCACCTTCTCCTCAACTCAAAAAAGACCAAATGTATGCTGTTTGACCAGAAAAAACCTCATCATCCCAAGCCCTCCCAAGATCTACAGTGCTGATGGCTCGGAGCTGGAGTTTGTCACCTCCTACACATACCTTGGCTTCTGGTTGGACTCATCTCTCTCATTTAACATACATATCAATAACCTTCTGGCTAAAGTCAAAGCTAGACTGGGTTTCCTATATTGAAACAAGGCCTCCTTCACACACTCTGCCAAATTCACCCTTGTGAAAATGACCATCCTTCCTCTATTTGACTACAGCGATATCATTTATAAAATGGCATCAAAGATCACCCTCAGAAAACTGGACCCACTCCACCACTCAGCAATCCATTTTGCCACATGTGCACCCTTCACGACCCACCACTGTGATCTTTACAGATTGGTGGATTGGCCCTCCCTTCATACCAGGCGGCTACAACACTGGCTGCTCGTAGTCTACAGAACCATTTTGGGAATGACCCCTCGCTACATCTCAAATCTTCTGCACATTTCTGACAGCAATCGCCGTTTAAGATCCAGTGACTTCATTAGGTTCATCATTCCAAAAGTCCGTACTGTGTTTGGTCATAACGCCTTTCATTTTGCCGCTGCAAGTGACTGGAACTCAATACAAAACTCGCTCAAACTAACAGCTCTCACCTCTCTCAACATTTTCAAACAAAAGCTGCAACAAGTCATAGTTGACTGCTGTACTTGCTGACCAGCCATCACTTTCTTTTTTTTTTTTACAAAGAACATCCAGTAATCCACCTTTTTTTTTTTGCTGTACATAGTGTTTATTAATTTACCTATATTGTTTTTAGCCATTTTCTCATGTGTTTGTCATACTGTATTGTATCTGTGTTGTCTGGACTGTGCTACTGCCTCTTGGCCAGGTCATCATTGAAAATGAGAATTGGTTCTCAACTGATTTCACCTGGTTAAATAAAGGTGTGTGTTTACAATGTTACTATTCTTATTGAAATGGTATGAACCTGTTTATTATCTCATTTGTCAGTGTACAATCCCCCTTTCTGTCTGTACAACCACCTACTGTCAGTCTGTCAAGATTTGCCTCCACTTTTAGGTAACACTGTTTTAAACACAACTATCTGGGTTTGTTGAGATGTACTTATACCCTCTGTTTAAGCCTGTGTATTCTTCAAATAAATGTTATACCCTTTGAACAGGAGTAAGAATGATGGGTCTTTTTTTAATAAAACAAGCAAACTTGCAATTATCAGTCAAGTCACGTTTGTATGCAAGTTTAAACAAATTTTGAATTTAAATCTTTTTAACTTGAAATAGCAAGTTGTATACACATGGTTAAGTTAGTTTAACTTGAAACTGAGTTATAATAAAGCAGAAATGTGTGTTTGTTCAACTAGGTAAGGAAAGTTTTCTTGAACTGATAATGTAAAATAATTCTTTGTTTTAACTGGGTGGATCAAGGGACAAGTTAATTCAACTTTGACAACTTAAAAAAATGTTTAGACAACTAAAACATTGTAGTTCAATCCAATTAATTAACTTTAGTTTCTTAGTTGAATCAAAGGAATGCTTCAAGTTGAGTTAACTTGCATTTTCAAGGCAGCAGGTGGACTTTAATTTGCAAGTTTAACTGGCTTGAAATGTTTTACAGTGAGATGTTCCGACGTTTATGGGATGTCCACAACCAGTTTAAAGCAGAACTAGTGGTTGTTTCATCCGTGGTAGATGGTGGAAATGATAACTGTTTCCACGGAGTAAAGCCACGGAATAAGCCACGCCCCCTCTTAGGCGCGAATGAACGCAGCATAACAAGCTCCAATAAGCAGAAGAAGACTGACTTGTCTTGTTGTGTTTGCATAGGTTTGCATACAGATAATAAATACATGTTTTTGGGATCACATTGTTAAACAATAGAAGCATTTAAAATCTGTCATTGTTACCAATATTGTTCATTTGTCATGATATGAAGACCAACTGCTGGTTCTGTGATGCCAAAATATAAATATAAAGCATTAGTCATATTAATTAATTTGAAGATTATAAGGCTATTTTTATTTGCACTTTATTTAAAATGTATATATACAGTTTATTTAATTTGAAACTTATTATTTTGAATGTATTTATTTTATTACTACTAAATTTCCATTTTCGCAGTTTATTTCTGTAGTATTAGTTATTTTTGTGTTAAGCATAACTTGAGCCTTTAAATTTATTATTGTATTAACTTTATTTGTTCCATGAATTGTTAGGTATTGTTGTATGTGCAGGTTTACATACGGATAATAAATAAATGTCCTTGTGATGATCGCTGTATCAGGTTTTTGCTTGTGAAACTGTAAGTGGATTTTATTTAGTTATAGAATACAAATCCAACCCAGAATGAGATCAATTAGTTAAACCAAGACCCCGGGCCACTTTGAACTTGAAAAGTTGGGCCCCGAGGTCAAAAAGGTTAAGAACCCCTGTTCTAAATAGCATGGGAGGTAAAGGTTAGCTAGCATTAGTTCTCACTAAGAAACACCAAGCAGCTCAGCAACTGCTGGCTCTCCCAGCAAAAGACTTTTAAAATGTCCTGTCAGTCCAAAACGGAATTTATTGACGACACTCCTGGTTTCCAGCGACTTACAGTATGCTGTCTGTAGAATGGATTCTTGGTAACTTTGCAGCAAGCCCACTCTGGAAGATGGGGCAATCTAATTTCAGGCCTCCCACAAGACCCAAGCACTGAGCAAGGCAGGAATACTAATGGGCGAGTACAGTTGGAAAAACACTAAGACTGAAAATACAGCAGTGCAGCAGTGTTTCCAACTCTTTTCAATATCTGTTCATTTGGCATCATCTGCAGGGACACAACCGCCTGGTCACGCTTGTCAGTAGAGTTCATCCTCAGCCATGAGGAGATAGTGATTTTTTAAGTCTATCGGCAACGAGTGCAGTAACTGTAAAACAAACAGAGGTGTCCTTTTTTTGCAGCTGCTGAAATATAGCCATGTGTATGTGAAACAGGTGTGCTGCTGCTCTGAGGTATACCTAAAGGAAAGTTCCACCATCTAAATGTTCTGCCAACATATGGGATGATGGAGAAATGTGTGTAATGTTTAATTACACTTGATTGTTAGCCACTCGAGACTCGTGGCTCTAAGAATTGAAGTCCGGCAGTAAGTTGGTGTTCCACTTTGGCCTAGTGTGAAATGTCTTGGCAACTATGGATTAAATTGCAATGAAGTTGTAGATAATGACTTTGGTGACTTTTTCCCTAGTACTAGCTGCTATTATATAGAAATGTCTCAACAATTGGAATATAGATTGCCATGGAATTGGGTACAGGCATTTCAGTGACAACAGTGAGCAAATTATCCTCTGGAGAGCTTCAATTTGCTCATGGCAATATGCTAGTTTTATATTTTGACATTTATTGTTTCCAAGTAGACATTTTGGCCTAATGAGGACCAAAGAGGAGTCACCAATAACCCTGAGGTTCATCCCCTGAAGACCACCCAAACCCAGACCAGAGTTGCAAACTCTTTTCCAAAGTAGCTGGCAGCACTAGCTACAAAGGTCGCAACACTGTCTGCAACACTGACAATCCGTCTCCTCAGGCCTCCCTCGAAAGCCAATCTAGCAGCTTGTGGAAGACTACAGCAGGCAGGTTGAAATGATTACACGGGTACTGCCACAATAACTTTTTTTATTGTTCATTTTTTATTTGTCATAGCATTCTTTTCTTGATGATTGTAGTCGGGTTGTAAAGAGGGTAAAAAAAGTTTAACAAATAACAAAAGATGTTTGTAAAATACATTGAATTAATTGAAATACTGCATTGACTCAGTCTTTTTTTGTGAAGGTGAACATTGCTGTAAACTATGATGAAATGTATAATGAAGGCAAGGAAATACTTGTCTAATTGCCTATGATCAACGGAGTTGCTGGAAGTGCAGAATGAGGAGCGGAACTGTCCAGAGGAAACACTCTGCTGTACTTACACTTCATTACTGTCAAAGCGTGTCTTCTTGGCTGTCAGACAGAATTACACCAAGAGCTTCAAATGACGAAAGGGAGGTTTGCAGAGATTAACAGCACTTTAAAGTTTGAACACCGTGCATGCCGTACTCGTGAAACATCAGAACAAACCTAAACAAAAAACAGAAACACAAGTAGTACAACTCCAGTTGGGACTCCAGTGCAGCATGTTGCAAACAACCCCTTTGACAAAAGCAATCCTGCACATATCAGTCATAATGGATATGGCATTTCAAGAAATAAAACCTATTGCTGGACTTTCACTCATAGAAAGAAGGCTGCACTACCTTGTAAAAGTATTGTCTTTTGCTCTGGAGATTCTCAGCAAATGCTTGGTAATGTTATGAGACGCCCCAGAAGTTCTAAATCTGCCAACGCAATGTAAATTGTACAGGTTTGGCCAACCAAAACATTCCTCAAGATATAAAATACCAAGGACGGGTGCAGAATGAAGACCCTAGGTGTTCTCCCCCCATCTCTCTCTCTTTCCACTAAGTGAAAGTTTAATTAAAAGATATGATCTTTATTCCAGGCCCACTCCTGCTGCTAAGTCAGGAGGTTATCTTCGGTGACTGCTACTCAGAGACCACTGCAATGACTGTGGGTTACAGCTTAATGTGGGGACCAGTATGTCTGTACAGAACTGACACTAACCAGTGAAAAATATCTTGTTCTATTTCAGCTCAACCCTTTCAATGTGATGTGAAAGAAGGAAATAAATGTCACTTAAAAAAGGTGACATCTCTGTTCAAATTGAGCAAAGTGCTTTTCCAGCTACAGCCCCTCTGCTTCCCCGGAATCCCCCTGAACAACAGCCTAGCCACCCAACCAGCCACCAGCCTGCAGCGGACGCCAGCGCGAGTTCCACACCTCTCTCTTCGAAATAAATATTATTTGTGTTTAACTCCAGCTCTGTGTTCTTGCTTTTGGGTCCAACCCTGCACAATCATGACAGGTTTGGGTTAAAATAACTAAAAGTGGTAATACTTAAATACGAACGTTACTTAAATAAATTAAGGTTGACTTCTCATTTCACGGGGCAGAACAAAATGCCGTTCAGCCAAAGTGGAGGTATCAGTTGTCCGTTGTGAATTGCATGTCAGGATGTGTGTTGCAGTGTGTGTATATATACACACCAAATGAACAGTTTCCTGACGTTCCTTTTTGTAAATGTTACCACCAATGTTGGCAAACGGCAAAGACTATACTATATTTAGGGGTCAGCTGTAGAAGAATTTCTCCACGGGGATCAATAGAGGATATATATAAGTAAATGTAATGTTCTGCTGGCTATATGCAATACTGGTAGACTACAGCTTCATACCATGCGCACCAATTCTCAAAGCTACTTTGGAGTGGCAGAGGAGAAAGAGATGGGCAACTGTTAAAGAGATTATAGCGTTATAGTCGGTTTATACTTCACAATGTTGCAGTCAAAACTGAGTGTTCTATTCTGTGACCAAATAATTTAACTGGTAGGAGTGTACATTTCTTTGAGAAATAAACTCCAAGGACGACACTCTTTCTTGGTTGTGGGCACTGGATACTGCTAAGCTTTTCCAGCCCTTGGCCCACTACCTTCCCGAGATAGGTGACGGTAGTCTTGGCAAACTCACACTTTGCCATGTTGATTGCCAGGTGTGCGTCATGCACAATCAAACAGCTTCCTGATGTGGTATAGATTATGTTCCCAGGTATCCCTGTAGGTCACTACATCATCAAATCACACAGCACAGCCGTCACCAAATTCATTGGATGTTAAAAGGTCGCCAGTGTGTTCCGCAACCGAAAAAAATCATCACTGAATAAGAGAGAAGACCAAAAATAATTATAAAAGCAGACACTTCTCTTGCTCCTATATATCCTTTGAGTACATCAAATTGACTGACAAAGTGAGCTGAGCCCACCTGATCCACACAATCTTCTATGCGCAGCAGAGGATAAACGTCTAGTTTAGGTACATTTACCTTACAATAGTCTGCACAAGACTTGTATCTGCTTTATCCACAAGTAAACAAAAGAAAAAATGTCCGTTTGTGCATGTTCAAGCCCAGTTACTGAACTGCTTGGTGGTTTCTTGCTGTCTATAAGTACAGTAATTAAGAAGTATTTACATATTTTACTTCAGTAAATGTAGGAATACCAACGTATGAAAATGTCTTGCATACAACATTTTAAAATTAAAGTTAATACATTTGACCCTTTCACTGTTTATCTATTATTACTGATGCATGAGAGTGTAGGTAGCATTATGGTGTCAAGATAAAGCTAGTTTGAACAACTTTATGTTCCAGTAGGTTTATTAAATTATGTGTATTAATGCACAATATTTAGCAAACTAATAATATCTTTCATATATAACCCCTCAATATGGGAGTATCAGCGACCATAACCAGCTTAATTTTCAGCCATGCGCCACAATTCGGTATTGAATAGCTCCATGTAAAGGGAATAAACAGGATGTTTCTCAGATAATGCTTGTCTGTGCCAAAGATGCAGTTTACACATCCAGAATTTAGCAAAAGAACAAAGATTTTCAGTGTCTGATAACCAGTGACTCACTGTCATATAGGACGCTTTGACACTGTTTGGTATGGAGGGTGATCATGGCCGTGATCGGATATATCGGAATTAGAACTGATTTATCAGTTTGGGAAAGTCAACTGAATTTTGTATTTTCAGTCCAGACAAAAAGTGCAAGACGGACAACTACTAACTAACTACCTCACGGTAAGTCCAGTTTCAACTTAAGCTACATTTTCGAACACCTTTTGTTAACATGTGGTTAGCTAACGTTAGTTAGGTTAGCACATGTTTCTCCATGTGGTCGGCATGCACGTTAGCTAGCTAAGCAGTTAGCTGTTAGTATTTAAATACTAAATACTATGAGTAACAGGTTACTAAAAAACAACAAGTGAATCAAGGCAACAGTCTAACTTATTTTTCCATAATGTTCAGTTGTCAATTTTGTGGCCACGCATGTGTTACTAAATATGCCTTTGTAAGGCATATGAAAGTTCACCAAAACACCCCCCACATCAAATTTAAATGTGGACATTAACGTTGGACGATTTATTGTAATGCCACTTCGATTTTGGTACTGTCACGTTTATTTTCTCACTTGAAGACCCACATTAAAGAGGGAAGACCAGTCGTATGTCCATTCAAAAACTGTGGTAAAGTTTTTACTGTGATATCCACGTTTTCATCACACTTGTCAAGAACACAAAGGTTGTGCAGTTGATGATCTTTTCAGCCAGACAAGGTCAGGTAGAGGTAATGGAGAGAATACTGTTGAGCAAGCAGGGTGTTCTAATGAAGAAGCAGAGGTGTGGGCTTCCAATGTTAATGATGACATAGGACATGGGAGACCAGAAGTGTTTCCAGAAA